>NC_092267.1:5717539-5795039 GCF_036320965.1 Panulirus ornatus | reverse complement strand
CTTGGATTTCGATGGGGTCCTGAAAACACTAGACGAAGGAACTCCAGGATTTCGATGGGGTCCTGAGAACACTAGACGAAGGAACCCTTGGATTTCGATGGGTCCTGAAAACACTAGACGAAGGAACCCTTGGATTTCGATGGGGTCCTGAAAACACTAGCCGAAGGAACCCTTGGATTTCGATGGGGTCCTGAAAACACTAGACGAAGGAACTCCAGGATTTCGATGGGTCCTGAAAACACTAGACGAAGGAACCCTTGGATTTCGATGGGGTCCTGAGAACACTAGACGAAGGAACCCTTGGATTTCGGTGGGGTCCTGAAAACACTAACCGAAGGAACTCTCGACTTTGAGAAATCCCTAAGCCACTAACTGAAGGAAGCCAGGATTTCCGGGAGCCTCTGGGCCTCTAAGAAATCCCAGGACTTCGAAGGAGCCAGAAACACCAGCAGATCGGTTTCCACGACTCCTGAGAGCCATCCATACCTCCTGACCCATCCTTTGTGAGGCAGTTACCCACACACACACACACACACACACACACACACACACACACACACGCTCTCTCTCTCTCTCTATCTCTCTCTCTCTCTGAGGAGCCATCTTCTGTGGAAGGGAGAGAAACTGGCTACGGTACAGCAAGGCCATCAGTCTGACGACAATTGAATAACCACCTCGGGTAAACAGGAGGGTTTGAGGATGGGATGGGGACAAGGAGGTCGCCGTCGTCGACCTTGGATAAGCGATGGGCAATTGTGGTGTCAAGAGTAATGGTCTGTTTACGTGGCGTCTAATCTTCTGTCTAACGATCGTAAGGCTTGTTAAGTGGAACACGCTGGTGACAGCCCTTCGTCCTCGTCAGGGTAACGTGTGTCACTCTTTGTCACAGGTAATGGAATTCGAACTGATGAAATTACATTATGTAATCATTCAGGTGTTACATTGGAACTACGATGTTTGTAGATGATTACCTTTAAAACCATAAATTTTCTTACAGCCAATTTACTTTTTTTGATCACTACACGATCAGCTGTGGTGACGTGACGTAGCGGTGGTTAGCGTCCCTGACCGTGACGCATTCAAGGGCCGCCCACTCAAGGGGTCGAGCACGGTATGGGTTCGAATCCTGGTTGTGGCAGTCGGTCCACAGTCAACCCAGCTGTTTATCGGGCTAAGATCGGGGCCTGAACATGCAGGAGGGTGAAAGGCGGGCAAGGAATAGAGTGAATTGGAACGATGTGGTATACCGGGGTCGACGTGCTGTCAATGGATTGAATCAGGGCATGTGAAGCGTAGGGGGTAAACCATGGAAAGTTGTGTGGGGCCTGGATGTGAAAAGGGAGCTGTGGTTTCGGTGCATTATTACATGACATCTAGAGACTGAGTGTGAACGAATGCGGCCTTTGTTGTCTTTTCCTAGCGTTACCTCGTGCACATGAGGGGGGAGGGAGTTGTTATTTCATGTGTGGCGGGGTGGCGACGGGAATGAAAAAAGGCGGACAGTATGAACGATGTACATGTGTATATACGTATATGTCTCTGTGTGTATGTATATGTATACATTGAGATGTATAGGTATGTATATTTGCATGTGTGGACGTGTATGTATTTACATGTGTATGTGGGTGGGTTGGGCCATTCTTTCGTCTTTTTCCTTGCGCTACCTCGCAAACGCGGGAGACAGCGACAAGGCAAAAAAAAAAAGAAATATATATATATATATATATATATATATATATATATATATATATATATATATATATATATATATATAGGCTGTATCGATGAGAATAACAGTCTTGCGTCGAGGAACTTCTCACTCCAAAGGAGCCTACATTACCCTGCTACTGGAGGCATCATCGGAGCCTTGGTCTACAGGAGCCTTTAGAAAGGCCCTGGATAAAGATAATGAGTGACTAGTACATGGAAAATTGGTTACAGGGTAATCAGAAGTAGATAAATCTATCGATAAGTTCGAGAACTTCCCTATACCATTTCCTGCTAACTTTAGCATTATCTACACTTCTGAGTTGAGGAAGTACAGTCTTGCTGCAGTGATGGTCGACAATGGAGAATCTCTCAGTGGCTTCAAAGCCCTTATGCGGAGCGATAACGACACCCATGATGGAATCATCCGAACAGTGTACACGTCTTAAGGCCGAGAACACGGCTCTACACCAGGGGTGAATGGCACTAAACAGACTTGGCCAGCCTGGACGTAACTGGCAACCCCTGTAACCACACAGATATACGCACGTACATCCTTCCGTTACGACCCCTTTTTTTTTTCACAGGAACATCAAAAGCCAGTCAGGAACTTACTGGGAGAAAAATTCTGAATACGTGTCGCATTTGTTTACGTAATGTAAAATAATGACTAGAATTATTTTCTGCTTCATTTTTGAGCCTCTGATTGCTGGAGGAAATGAAATGTAAATTATTTTGATTACATACTTGGATTATTTGGATTACTTAATCGAGATATATGTAAATGAGTGTGTGTGTGTGTGTGTGTGTGTGTGTGTGTGTGAGAGAGAGAGAGAGAGAGAGAGAGAGAGAGAGAGAGAGAGAGAGAGAGAGAGAGAGAGCATTAATAGCAGCAATATTAGTAGTAGTTCTTGCAGTAGTAGTAGTAGTAGTAGTAGTAGTAGTAGTAGTAGTAGTAGTAGTAGTAGTAGTAGCAGTAGTAGTAGTAGTAGTAGTAGTGGTAGTAGTAGTAGTGGTAGTAGTAGTGGTAGAAGTAGCAGCAGTAATTGTAGCAGTAGTAGAAGCAGTAGTAGTAAAATGTAATCTAAATATCTCCTTGATGTAGCCCCTGCAACACTCAGGCTGCGCTACACGCAGAAGGATAAGGTGGGCTCCTTCATGGAATGATGAAGTCCCTGGTCGATATACTCTTTTGTCGTTCGCTGACGACGTAGCGACCTCGTCGTAGGTGAACCTGTAGGTCTGCGCTCTCACCACCTGCAGGAGGAGGAGGAGGAGGAGTTCCCCTAAGTAGACCCGAGGGTAATGTACAGAGATGAGCCTTGGGACACGATTGCTAAAGAATGGAAGAGATGGTGATTCCGTCAGCTGGGACGACACGGGCAAGTGAAGGCCCTAATCAAGGCCATTCCATTAACGCTGTGTATGTATACCCAAGCCTGAACTAGGTAACGTTTTTTTTTTTTCTTTTTTTCAATCGACCAGCCCCCATAAGGGAGGATGAACAGCTGGCTGAACTGTGGACAGACTGCCGCAAACCGGGATTGGAACCGACGCGTGTTTCGTTCCAGGAGGCCCTTGCTTGCGCCACAGCCAGGAACCACCACACCATGATGGTCGATGAGATGAAATAGAAGCCCTGGGGAATATATATAGTGTGTGAGAGGTTGGTCCTGTATGGAATGACAGTGCTAACCCAGTGTAGTGATATGGTTTGGAAATTTGGAGAAGATGAGTGAAAAGAGCACAAACAAAAAGGATCTACGTGGCGGAAATGGAAGGAGTGAGAGGGGAAACAATGACCGAGAAAAGGATAGAAGGATAGAAGGATGAAGTAAAAGAGGCTTTGAGGTGCCGGGGTCCGAACATCGGAGAGGAGTTCATGGGATAGAACAAAGTGGAGCGATGTGCTATACGGGGGGTGGTATGACGGTGCTAATGAACTGAACCAGAGGATGAGTAAAGTGGTCAAGAGGAAGAAAACCCACGAAATTGGGCTGTGGGACTTGGCTATGGACTTTGGTCACTGTTAAGATACAAATCCCAGAGCGCAAAAGTGGACGATTACAGCCGCTTTTTCGTCCATTCCCTGACGCGCCCAGAACACTCACCTGCACCATTTTTGCCACACGAGTAACAACTCCTTCGTCTCCTTTACGTGCAATTCATCCACTCCTCCCTACGTCTCACACCTGCTTGGCCATTCACATCCTCGATGGCAAACATAACAAAAATGACACAAGACACGACATAGAACACCGAAAACACTCTCCCCAGCTGCTCGGAAACCACGTCTACACAACGAAACCAAAGTGTTTTCTTCTGTAACTTCTCTCGTCAACATGCTCGACACGTATATCTGTAAAGAAGAATTGGATCCTCCCATATGTGTGTGAGTGCAAGTATATACATATTTATTTATTTATTTCATTATTCTTTGATCATACCTAATCACCGTTTCCCGCGTCAGCGACGTAGCGCAAGGAAACAGACGAGGAATGGCCCAACCCACCCACAATACACACATGTGTGTGTGTGTGTGTGTGTCCCCCTACTTAACAGAGAGAAGCAGACTGTCCCCCACACACAACAGTCAGTGCCCCAGACTGTGTCCGTCCCCCCACACAACAGTCAGTGTCTCAGACTGTCTCCCCTCCCACACACCAGTCAGTGCCCCAGACGGTGTCCCCCTCCCCCCTCCCCTCCCACACCAGTCAGTGCAGTGCCCCAGACTGTGTGTGTCCCCTTCCCCACCAATCAAGATCTTCAGTCTCTCCGCTCCAGTTAAACAGTTTCCGCAGTCATGGTAGCCCGCGTTGCTCCACTCACGCAGTCTTTGTCCATCATCTTTAAGCGGCAGGGAAGTCTGCTACCTGGGAAGACACAATGAGAACCTCTGGGGGAGGGTAATGACGAAGAACTGAATAATATATGAACTGTAAGGCAACTTCCCCTCCTCTGGGTCGCCATCCCGGCACCAGAATTTGGATTTGGACACCAAAGGGGCGCTCTTCTCCGTAGCAGTAATAGTTCGTCTCTGCCTCGCTCACATTAATGATGCTTTCCTACATTCTCTTGGGCTTTTTTCTGATCGTAAGCGCCACTATCTAAGAAAGATACTAACCCTTATGACCTTTATCTTTCTATATCTTTGATGGCCTAAGATCTAAAGACGATTTAGTTCCGGCACTTAGCTTCCTACAGAAGCTAGAAGGGTCGTGTAGGTCTATATCTCTTCGTGTTCTCGTCTCGGTCCGTCTGACTACTATACCAACATCATCGAGGCCAGTGGACGGGTTTTCAACCACTCTTTTGAGGTGAAACTCTCCTCGAAGATTGGAAACATAAACACTGCGAAATGAAAGGAGATTGCCTCATTTACATCTTATAATTTGTGGTCAGCAACATTATATTCTTATGAGTCTAAAAGGAAATTGAAACACGATAAGTTCCCAAGTGCACTTTCGTGTAATCATCACATCATCAGGGGAGATACAGGAGAGAAATATAACAGTCAGTTGATATACATCGAAGAGACGTATTTAGGACGCCATTTGGTAAACAAGTGACTGTCCGAATGATCACACGTTCAATTTTGATCCTTTCCAATATATATATATATATATATATATATATATATATATATATATATATATATATATATATATAAGGTGCTCAAATATTTACCATGAACGCCTCGTATATGGTGTTCATTACGCCAGTGACTTGTCACCATTAATTACCCTAATCATTTGTCTCAGTCGAGGGTTGTCTGGTCATATTCACTAGTCCTCGTGTTGGCTCCTCTACCACTTTACGCCGGAATCATCTTTCTACAGTTCTCAAGACTTTATGAAGAGCTTTGCTGCTATCCAAGGGTCTGTTACCGCCGGCGAGACTTCGTGTAGGAAGGTTGTGAAAGACCCACGAGGATTCATTATACGTGTGGCATGAAGGTTGTGAAAGAACAACGGGGTTAGATGTCTTATCCGTGGTCGTTTGAAGATGCAAGTGGATAATTGGCATTTTCCCTCTTTAGGTCCTTATCTGATGCACATTGAGATATCTCAGACGGCCAATCACTTCTGACATTAAGGTTTACTCAGGGGGTTCACTTAGGGGTCAATTTCTGTTTTCCGTCGTTTTCTGTTTTCCGGCATCTTCTGTTTTCCGGCATTTTCTGTTATCCGGCATTTTCTGTTTTCCGGCATTTTCTGTTTTCCGGCATTTTCTGTTTTCCGGCATTTTCCATTTTCCGGCATTTTCCATTTTCCGGCATTTCTGTTTTCCGGCATTTTCCATTTTCCGGCATGTTCTGTTTTCCGGCATTTTCTGTAGCCCGGCAATGACCAGGTCCCAAGGTTGCCAAGCAGAAGCGGTACGCTACTGCTTCCTTCTCTATTATCTTTCTTATCTTATCATATAACGTAACTATAACATCCTCCACGACCCTCTCCCTGATCTCTCGATCGTACGGCGAGATTCGCAGCTATAACATCCTCCACGACCCTCTCCCTGATCTCTGGAGCGCATGGCGAGATTCGCAGTGGCCTCTTGCCTCTTCCTCTGATTTTCCGAGAATGTCTCCCGTCAGATCAGTAATGAAACTTTCCCGCATTCGAATATCATCTGCATAATATCGGCTTGGCGAGACTTAGGGGGAAATTGGGTATCAAAAATGCCTGGCCGAGTGTGTGAGATACACAGACATCTCGCCAAGACACACGTCCCATGCGATCTTCTTTGATAGAACGGGAGGTGTTTGCCTCGCCAACTGAGTTAAACAATGGACCACTACAGTTAAAAGAACAGGAGTTCTTCGCCAAACACTGAACTCCTAAAGTTAAGAGAACGGGAGTTTTTCGCCTCACCAACTGAGGTAAACACTGAACTCCTAAAGTTAACAGAACGGGAGTTCTTCGCCTCGCCAATTTAGGTAAACATTGGACCACTACAGTTAAAAGAACAGGAGTTCTTCGCCTCGCCAATTGAGGTAAACAATGGACCACTACAGTTAAAAGAACAGGAGTTCTTCGCCTCGCCAACTGAGGTAAACACTGAACTCCTAAAGTTAACAGAACGGGAGTTCTTCGCCTCGCCAATTTAGGTAAACATTGGACCCCTAAAGTTAATAGACCGGGAGGTGTTCGCCTCGCCAACTAAGGTAAACAATGAACCCCTAAAGTTAACAGAACGGTTAACAGAACGGGAGGTGTTCGCCTCGCCAACTAAGGTAAACAATGAACCCCTAAAGTTAACAGAACGGTTAACAGAACGGGAGGTGTTCGCCTCGCCAACGAAGGTAAACACTGGACCACTTTGTGAAGTAATCTGTCGATGGCAGATCTGTCGACTACTTGGGATCAGC
Organism: Panulirus ornatus; assembly: GCF_036320965.1. Lineage (NCBI taxonomy): Eukaryota > Metazoa > Arthropoda > Malacostraca > Decapoda > Palinuridae > Panulirus > Panulirus ornatus. The sequence continues at coordinate 5,787,964 of NC_092267.1, read as the reverse complement.
GGATGACTTGGATGACATAGAGGGTGAACACAAGTGGGATGACCTGTGGGATGACTTGTGGATGACGGACTGGGATATCTTACAGATGAGAGTGGGATATAACTTGATAAAGAGATAGTAAGGACGAGAGAGAGACAATGTCTCAGCCATTCCCATTTGGGCAACAAAGAACAGTGGTGCATCACAGAGATGCTGCTCCGTCTCCATCTGTCGGTGGATTAAGACTCATAGACAGACTAACTGTGGGAAACGACAGGAGGTGGCAAGTTCTGTCTCGGTAGTGGATGAAGCAACACAGACGGGTGGCCAGGTCTGTCTCGGTAGTGAAGTCAGAGCAAGCCACATAGACAGACCTGGCCGTGGGAGACGGCCAGGTCTGTCTCAAAGCTGTCGTTGGGTGAAGCGAAACAGACGGACTGGCCTTGGGAAACGACAGGAGGTGGCCAGGTCTGTCTCAATACTGTCACTGGGTGAAGCAAAACAGACGGACTGGCCGTGTGAAACGACAGGAGGTGGCCAGCTCTATCTCACTACTGTCACTGGGTGAAGCGAAACAGACGGACTGGTCTTGGGAAACGACAGAAGGTGGCCAGGTCTGTCTCACTACCGTCACTGGGTGAAGCAAAACAGATGGACTGGTCTTGGGAAACGACAGAAGGTGGCCAGGTCTGTCTCAATACTGTCACTGGGTGAAGCGAAACAGACGGACTGGCCGTGTGAAACGACAGGAGCTGGCCACTTACGCCTCAGTAGGGAAGACGAAGCAAGCAAGACAAACAGACAGGCTGTTAGAGTCAGCCAACTCCACTGCAGGAACTACCCTCCTCCTCTCTCTCTCTCTCTCTCTCTCTCTCTCTCTCTCTCTCTCTCTCTCTCTCTCTCCCTGACACCTCGGGGTCATGTCAGGGAGGGAACTACCCTCCTCCCTCGCCCTGGCATGTCAGGGAGGGAACTGCCCTCCTCTTTCTCTTCCTGGCACCTCGGGGTCATGTCAGAGAGGGAACTACCCTCTTCTCTCTCCCTAGCATTTTTGGGTCATGTCAGGGAGGGAACTACCCTCCTCTCTCTCTCTCCCTGGCACCTCGGGGTCATGTCAGGGAGGGAACTACCCTCCTCCCTCTCCCTGGCACCTTGGGGTCATGTCAGGGAGGGAACTACCCTCTTCTCTTTCCCTTGGCATTTTTGGGGTTATGTCAGGGAGGGAACTACCCTCCTCTCTCTCCCTGGCACCTCGGGGTCATGTCAGGGAGGGAACCACCCTCCTCCCTCTCCCTGGCACCTCGGGGTCATGTCAGGGAGGGAACTACCCTCCTCCCTCTCCCTGGCACCTCGGGGTCATGTCAGGGAGGGAACTACCCTCTTCTCTTTCCCTGGCATTTCGGGTTATGCCAGGGAGGGAAAATACCCTCCCTCTCTTCCTCCCTGGCGTCTCGGGTCATGCCAGGGAGGGAATATTCCTAGAGAGGCAGATCCTCCTACACGCCTCGCTCCTTCTCCTTAAGGCTTGAAGCTTACGCAGGGAATGCTCGTATCTGACTTATGGCACTCATATTTTCTTGGCTCAAGCGGAGGGAGGGAGGGAAGGAGGAAGGGAGGGAGGGAAGGAGGAAGGGAGGGAGTGTATCACTCCCCTCCCTTCAGCTCACACAGGGACGGGAAACCTAGAGCTACGAGATGGTAATATTGCAACGTTCAGCTGTACCTACGGGGGAGAAATTCATCTATAAGTTTACGAAGCTGATAATGGAAGGTCCTGTATCTCTCTCCCTGACCTTTGCCCTGTCCCTGACTTTTGCCCTGTCCCTGACCTTTGCACTGTCCCTGACCTTTTGCCCTGTCCCTGACTTTTGCCCTGTCCCTGACCTTTGCCCTGTCCCTGACCTTTGCACTGTCCCTGTCCTTTGCCCTGTCCCTGACCTTTCCTCCGTCCCTAACCATCTGTTTCTATATTCCCTCTAATCCCCGCTCTCTCTCTCTCTCTCTCTCTCTCTCTCTCTCTCTCTCTCTCTCTCTCTCTCTCTCTCTCTATGTCCTTTGCTATATCTGAGAGTGATTCTCCCTCCCGTGACCTTAACCCTACGACCTCTGTCCCCGACCTTCACCCCGCCTCTGAACTCGACGCTACGACTCGCTCACCACTGACCTACACTGCCCTGACCTTTTACTCCTTTGACCTTTATCCGCGGGAGCTTCATTCCACGACTCTCCCAACGAGAGAGAGAGAGAGAGAGAGAGAGAGAGAGAGAGAGAGAGAGAGAGAGAGAGAGAGAGAGAGAGTAATATCAGACATTTCCCGGCGTGCCTGATGTGAGCGTGTGTGTGTGTGTGTGAGTGCGTGTGTGTGTGTGGAGCGACTTCCCGGTCATGGGGTAAGCCAGGCAGTCCATGAACTGTTTAAGGTAACAGCAGCAGGCGACTGTGAGGCTGGGCTGTATCTGGTAGGTGTACTATGCCAGACGCCGGGATACTGAGTGTGTGCGCAAAATGGGACAATCTTGTCTCCTATTCTTGACGCCACCTCGCTGGGGACACGAGAACGGAAGTAAAATAAGGAATGAAGATGTACCCTCAACCATCGAAGATATACGACGTATGATATTGTATACCTGATATAGAAAACTGTATTGACGTGGCCAAGGGACTCAAGTTATAACATCCTTGGTTATACTGCCAGTGGACGGTGTATTATACTGCCAGTGGACGGTGTATTGTACTGCAAGTGGACGGTGTATTGTACTGCCAGTGGACGGTGTATTATACTGCCAGTGGACGGTGTATTATACTGCCAGTGGACGATGTATTGTACTGCCAGTGGACGGTGTATTATACTGCCAGTGGACGGTGTATTATACTGCCAGTGGACGATGTATTGTACTGCCAGTGGACGGTGTATTGTACTGCCAGTGGACGGTGTATTATACTGCCAGTGGACGGTGTATTGTACTGCCAGTGGACGGCGTATTATACTGCCAGTAGACGATGTATTATACTGCCAGTGGACGGTGTATTACGGCAAGTGGACGGTGTATTATACTGCCAGTGGACGGTGTATTATACTGCCAGTGGACGGTGTATTATACTGCCAGTAGACGATGTATTATACTGCCAGTGGACGTTACTGAAACATTAGGTAGAAGGCAGTTGTTTATGTCTGGTAAGAACAGTGCCCGGGAGGCCGTCTCATTAGAGTAACAAGAGGCCATTAGTGTGGGTTAGGTCTACACCTGGGACATGGTTAAGTTGTCAACACAGCCAGGGGTAATGACATCGCCTTAGGATGCGCCTCCTCATCCCATACATTCTCATGATGAGTATAAAGGGGGAAACCGAGATGGTGGACGAGTTGAGATAAAAGATACTTCGAGATATATAGGAGCCTGAACAGGCAGGAGGGTGTGAGGCGTGCACGGGACAGAGTGAATTGGAGCGATGTCGTCTAGGGCCGTTGCTATAATGGGTGCCCAGCATACTAAAGCGAGACTGAACTGTGATGTGTCTGTGGTTGCAAGATAGATAGGGTTTGTCCAGAGGGCCATGTTCTGTGTGGTTTGTGGTTTTGTCATGTTTGCTGTTGAGATGGCTAGGTAAGTGAGGCGTAGTTTAGGATGGAGCAGATGATCTGTTTGTAGAGGGTGAGAAAGGATTCCTTTCCCTCTCCGAAACTGGTGCTAGTAAGTGTTTTGTGAGCGTTTAGAAAGTACAATGGTTCTTTGAGCTGATGTCTGTTTTGTCAGAAATCTATATCATCTGTAAGTCGTTCGTGATTGGAAGACAGTACATTGGAACTGGTTGAGTATTCAGGGTTACGTGTGAGGGTGTAGGATGGACGCGTGTCAGCATGGGTTTGCGAAGGTAACACTGGATTTGTGTGGGGATGCACACGTTCAATTCGGATCAACCCATTGTTGTTCTCAACTAACTTATGTACCGTTGCGCGTCTGTGTCTGCTGGGAGAGTGGCGGTGCGGGGGAGTCTGCTTCGAAAGAGACTATAAAGAGGGTTGAAGACAGTACCACTCCCTGGGGAACACTAGTGTAGATGCTTGAGTGAGAACCCGAAGGTAAAGTCGGGGTGTTGGTAGGTAGGTTGGGAGTGTGACACAGGGCGCCGCTGCCCAGGGAGTCCGGTTATACCTTTGGTGTTTTGTCCTCTCTCTCTCTCTCTCTCTCTCTCTCTCTCTCTCTCTCTCTCTCTCTCTCTCTCTCTCATCCCACTCACTCCTACCTCAAACGTCAAGCGATACCCCTTCTCGTCATCGTTACATGTTGTCCTAATTTGGTAGTCTACCTCTTCTTTTAGGAAGTTCTTAAAAAGGTATATAAAAAAGAGGGGGAGGGTGTATATTGTCTCCCTCCCATTTCAACGGGGTGGAAAGGGTGTTTGCCCAGCACCAAAAGAATATCGCCTCCCACAGGGTCTGTGCATACTGTCAGTGCTCATGAGTGAGTCAATGTACACATGTATGATTGAGTAAATGTATACATGTATGAGTGAATAGGTAGGTAGATGTATGAGTGAGCAGATATATACATGTATGAGTATATGTATACAAGTATGAGTGAGTAAATGTATACATGTATGAGTGAGTATAAGTATACATATATGAGTGAGTATAAGTATACATGTATGAGTGAGTTAATGTATACATGCATGAGTGAGTAAATGTATACATGCATGAGTGAGTAAATGTATACATGCATGAGTGAGTAAATGTATACATGCATGAGTGAGTATATGTATACACGTACGATCGAATCAAAAAAGAGAGACGAAAGATAATGGTCGAGTCCTTGATATAATCCAGGCCTGGACCATCGACCCTCCCCCCCAGGGAGCCATGTTAACTCAGCCATTAGCAGCTGTCGACCGACGTCTCAAGCTATGTGTACACTCCCTCCTCCGCCTCCCTCCATGGCCAAAGAACACTGGGGGTATAAAAAGAAAGGTCGCCTGTTTAGGTGGCGGAGGGAGTGAGGGAGGGGTGATATTGGTGCTTCAGCTGGTCGTGTGGCAGCCTGATGATCCACTCACAGGAGCATTAGATCGGCTGATGATGGTGTTTGAGCAAGAGGAAGCAGGGAAAAAGGACACACCCTCTCCCTCACCCCGTCCCCCTTTTCCATCAGGGGAAAAAAGAAGAAAACGAGGGGAATGATGTAAAACGTATCCATACGACTTTTACGCGGAGGGGCAAAAAGCGAATCGCTTTTCCCAAAGGCCGAAATCTAAAGGGAAGTGAAAACTTTGAGGTAGAGGGTTCAGGGTGGGGTTCCAATCCTACACCAGGGGGGTAAATGGTTTCCATTCATCACACCTACTTCAGCATGGGGTTGAAGGGACACCAGCTCAATTGTGGTTGTCGAGGTATGATTGGCTGTTCCCTGACACTCGTGTGGGTTTGGAAGTTCCTTCCCACACCCACCCCCTCACCGCCCCTCAGATAACACGACGCGGGGAGAGGGGAAAGGGCAGAAGGGGGAGGAGTCTTATGGACCACTGAGGCATCTGTTATCTCGTAGTCCCAGTGAGAGCGTGGAGAACATTACATCACGTAGAACAACCTTATCATCACTTCGAGCAGGAAACACACAATTGTTCTGATACGAAACACTGTGTTGTGGTCCCTGCCAATACCTCCCCTCGCTTAACCCCAAGGAGGAGGGAGAAGAGGAGGAGGAGGAGGAGGAGGAAGAGGAGGAGGAGGAGGAGGAGGGAGGAGGAAGAGGAAGAGGAAGTGGAAGTGGAAGAGGAAGAGGAAGAGGAAGAGGAGGAGGAGGAGGAGGAAGAAGAGGTGGAGGAGGAAGAGAAGGAGTAGGAAGAGGAGGAAGACGAAGAGAAGGAGGAAGAGGAGGAGGAGGAGGAAGAGGTGAGGGAGGAGGAGGAGGAGGAGGAGGAGGAGGAGGAGTAGGAAGAGGAGGAGGAGGAAGAAGAAGAAGAGGAGGAGGAGGAAGACGAGGAGTAGGAAGAGGAGGAGGAGGAGGAAGAGGAGGAGTTTTAGGAGGAGGCAAATGGCAAAGAGAATGTGTTGCAGGGAAGGAAATGCTGGAAGATCTTCTCGACCCAGCTGGAATCCAGGGACGTGGGAAGCCTTGCACTTCATTAATGTTCTCATTCCAGGATAAAGACCACGTGCTGGTCGACTCACACGTGCCACACAGATGTACAAGTTGTGGTGGGCTCTGAGACCACGTGCTACACAGATGTACAAGTTGTGGTGGGCTCTGAGACCACGTGTCGCCACAAGTTGTGTGTGGGGAGCTCTGAGACCACGTGCCACAAGTTGTGTGTGGGGAGCTCTGAGACCACGTGCCACAAGTTGTGTGTGGGGAGCTCTGAGACCACGTGTCGCCACAAGTCGTGTGTGGGGAGCTCTGAGACCACGTGCCACAAGTTGTATGTGGGGAGCTCTGAGACCACGTGTCGCCACAAGTTGTGTGTGGGGAGCTCTGAGACCACGTGCCACAAGTTGTGTGTGGGGAGCTCTGAGACCACGTGTCGCCACAAGTCGTGTGTGGGGAGCTCTGAGACCACGCCACAAGTTGTGTGTGGGGAGCTCTGAGACCACGTGTCGCCACAAGTCGTGTGTGGGGAGCTCTGAGACCACGTGTCGCCACAAGTTGTGTGTGGGGAGCTCTGAGACCTTCCTAGATGTTGGCAGTGAACATAATGTTGGCAGACGACCCCCTCACATTGCACCCATTAACTTCCAACACACGACTTCCATTTTCAACTTTTGTCACCTCATTATATTTCTTACTTTCGGGGGTTCGAGAATTATTTCTGTAATATAACTCACAAAGCTGGGGGAGAGAGAGAGAGTTGTGAGCCTCGTGTGTTCACAGCCAGTAAAAATGGAGAAAGCTGGAAATTAACATTTCTCACAAGATGGAAATTTTAAACCTTTCTCACAAGAGAGTTGAGCTTGGCTCCTTCATGACCTACGAGATGGCAGAGACACCAGAGCAGGGAAGTCAGCTCAGGCCACTGGAGAGAGAGAGAGAGAGAGAGAGAGAGAGAGAGAGAGAGAGAGAGAGAGAGAGAGAGAGAGAGAGAGAGAGAGAGAAGGAGAGAGAGAGAGGAGCCACATGCAAGTGAAGACCCTCCCCCCCCTAGAGGTACAGGTTCATCCTGCCACCTGGTCTGTTTATATAGCCATCTGCCACCCCTGGGAGACGATGTTGTTAATGTCGTGTTTATAGTTATAAAGAATGTTTATATATCACCAAGATGAATGAGATATAGTTATATGACTGAGTCCTGGTCATTATGTCCCATCAACTCATGGACGATTTAATGTCTATAGCATTAGTTAATAAATGATTTACATCATTATCGTAATCTATAGATACATAGATAATGATTATCACATCTGTCATGGTGGAATTATCTGTCTATAAATTGATCGATAAATATGATAGATTACTGTCTATCATGGTGGATTTATCTGTCTATAAATTAATCCATAGATATCATAGATTCCTGTCTATCATGGTGGATTTATCTAAATTAATCGATAGATATAAAAGATTACTGTCTATCATGGTGGATTTATCTGTCTGTAAAGTAATCCATTGATATAGACGGATTACTGTCTATCATGGTGGATTTATCTGTCTATCATGAGTGTGTGGGTGATTATCATCATGGACGGGAGAGACAGAAGTCTGTTCTGCTGCCACAGACAACAGACTGCAGGACGACAAGATTCTGGGAGCACAGACCATCCCACTCCTCCTCCGCTGCCAGACGCGGGAGCACAGACCATCCCACTCCTCCTCCGCTGCCAGACGCGGGAGCACAGACCATCCCACTCCTCCTCCGCTGCCAGACGCGGGAGCACAGTCCATCCCACTCCTCCTCCGCTGCCAGACGCGGGAGCACAGACCATCCCACTCCTCCTCCGCTGCTAGACGCGGGAGCACAGACCACCCCACTCCTCCTCCGCTGCCAGACGCGGGAGCACAGACCATCCCACTCCTCCTCCGCTGCCAGACGCACAATACACGTGTAAACAAACCCGGCGGCAGCAGCAGCAGGTTCGCCTGTCTTTTATTCAAATTTTCATCTTTGGCTTCTCGCGCCCAAAACATTTTCGCCTCCGATTTTTTATTCTTTACTTCGAGCAAGGTTGACACAGATCCTCAGACCACGGCCGTGTGAAATATCTTTCCCGTTACCTTTGTCCTTCTGAGAAGGTTCGTTGTACGATTCGCCATTTTAATCGCAGAAATCTTATATAAAATCTCTTTTCTCTTGCTGCCATTTGCTCCCGTGGAGGTGTTCAGCTGGGGAGACATTTGATTTGAATAACATTCGCTACAGTAACTTACTGGAGCGTTTAAAAGCGCTTGGTAAAAGCTTGGCTTGTGTGCCTTTCGGCCTTAAAAGCGTTGGTTCGTGCCCACCTCAGGAGATAATGCATGATAATTGTAGGGCGCGCGAGACCTCATAGCCACAGCTCATAAGACGCCAGCCAGCATCTCGAAGCGACGGGAGTCCTTTGTTGTCGCTGTAGATGGCGGAGGCGCCCCTCGCTGTGAGGAGCCTCGTTTTAATCTCCGGGAGGTGCGGGAGGCGTGAGGGACGATCCACACAGGAGCAAGTGAGTGTGCAGGGAGGGAGGGAGTGGCGGAAGGGGATATGCGCTCGCTCTCTCCGTCGAGGTGTGTTGGCTTGTGTGAGGGAAGGAGGGAGTGAGGGAGCTGCTTGTGTGAGGGAGGGAGCTGCTCGTGTGAAGGAGGGAGGGAGGGAGCTGCTTGTGTGAAGGAGGGAGGGAGGGAGCTGCTTGCTTGTGTGAGGGAGGGATGGAGGGAGGGAGCTGCTTGCTTGCGTGCCCACGGGCGACATCACCTGGTCACTGTGTGGCCGCTGGTCACACTAGGGTTGGCGGGCGGGTTGGGATGTCTTTCTTTCCTTCCATACACGGATAACCTTTGGGAGGACTCTATCCTACCCTCATATCTTGACAGTTACGATCTACTTCATGGCTTTTACGATATTATCTTCTCCTCTTATATCCCGTCTTAACCCTCTCTTTGCAAGACCATTTTATTAGGAGGGAAGGCCTGGCGTCGATGTGGAGTTCCTCCGTCTACGGCTGGAGCCTCACACATTCAAAAAAATGGTGTACAGGCAGAACTGGTGTGAAACCCAGCACCACCACACACGTCCGCTGCTTCAGTCTGCCTCGCAGAGGCGCCGTAACATGTATCCAAACCCGTTGACGTGTTCACTTCACCACCGGCTGAGGAAAGTTGCAGTTTGGCGTGAAAACTATAAAGTTTAAAGCCTTATCTGATGTGACGGGGATTCCGTCGTAGTCATGTGTTGTAAGGCATTATGTCCCTCGCCGGTGGTGGTGTTCGCAGGTCTACATGGGATTAGAACGTCTTAAAGAGATGTAAGTGAATATACTTCATTTAGAGACATTATGGACTGCCTTATCTATAGTGTCCCTGATACCCTCTGATAGGACGTAGACGAACACAAATGTGACCACAGACAATTACAAATATGATACAGACGAACACATGCATGACACAGACGAACACAGATATGACTCGGACGAACGCAGATATGATACAGACGACACAGATATGACCCGGACGAAGACAGATGACACAGACGAACACAGGGATGACACATACGAACACAGATATGACATAGGCGAACACAGATATGACCAAAACGAGGACAGATATGACACAGACGAGCACACAGATGTCCTTACGAGGAATGCCTGTTAATTACAATTAGATTTCCCTGGTGGTTAGCCAAATGGGTCTGTTCAGTCAGTCAGACATGAGGAGAATATAATGTCTCCTTCCCTGGAGAGGCCCTAGACGCATCTATCTCTCAGAATACGCGGCGTATGTACGGGCGGTACGACCCCCCCGTCACCCGCTATGTGAGGAGTGTTACGATCTCCTGAGGGAGACGTTGAAGGCGTCGGGTATGGGCAATGACCCACAGCTGCTTCTCAACTGAAGGAGGCGCAGCACCCGCGGGAGGAGGGAGGTCTCATTACGCCGGTGTTGTGAGTGCACGGGGTGAAGACTTAACACCCGCTGTTACTGTCTCTGTTACGGTAGTTTCCTGAGGGCGACGCTGCAGTAGGGCCCAGGGAGGAGGCGGTGTAGTAAAGGGACGAGTCCCCAGCCGCTCAAGAGGAGGAACCTCCACCTCCAGCACCCACGGAGTCTCCAGAAAACATGGGTCCTGAGGGAAAACTACGCCGCCCCTCAAAATGTAATCTTCCTCCTAGGTTTTATCTCCAAGACTCTGGCCAGATATCAACGTCTCTCTCTTATAGTTCGTTTCTCTAACTCATTCAGCAAAGGCTGAGGGCGTAACAAGGGCTCCCTTGGACGTGGCGAGAGACCTCCCCTCACAATCCTGACGAAGGGAGTTTTGGTGGAGCGTTCGTCAAAACAGTGTGGTTAGCTTATTCATCGAAGATCAATCGGTCTTAAGTGTATTATCGACCAGCCATCCCCTTCAGGAGGAGTCTAATGGCGACCTCACACCTCAGCACAAGACCTGACCTGACATACAAAAAGGAATCCTGAAGTTCAAAGGTCAAAAGGTCGTTAGATTTACGCAGTCAGATATATCTAATCATGGTTGACCCACATACCAGGTCTAAGTCCACCACTCTAAGCTATACTGTAACCCTGACAACACGACATAGTCTATATATATATGGGTTGGTTTAGGTGTTCTGTACAGCTGTGTGTGACCATCTCGCTCCGTCACACCGAACAATGTAACGGCAGATGAGAGAGAGAGAGAGAGAGAGAGAGAGAGAGAGAGAGAGAGAGAGAGAGAGAGAGAGAGAGAGAGAGAGAGAGAGAGAGAGAGAGAGAGAGAGAGAGAGAAGTTTCGCAACAACTGGTTCCTGCGTTACACTGTTCACATCTCAAGATATCATCTTTTAGATCAACCTGTGGCTACACGTATCAAGTATGTATGATCGTGTGATTAACACTTGTGATCTTGTGTATGTGTATCCTGTCTTTATTCGTGTGTGTGTGTGTGTGTGTGTGTGTGTGTGTGTGTGTGTGAGTGTGTGAGTGTGTGTGTGTGTGTGTGTGTGTGTTTATCTGTTTTGATCTATTGTGTTTCATGTGTCTCGTTTGTTGTCTGTCTGTTCAAATGAATATTTTCATCAATGTCGCTTCATCTCTTTGTATGATGTGTCTCTATATGCATCTACTTTATCTAGGGTGTGTATATACTCTCTATGGGCATCTACTTTATTTAGGGTGTGTATATACTCTCCATAGGCATCTACTTTATCTAGGGTGTATATACTTTCTATAGGCATCTACTTTATCTAGGGTGTGTATACTTTCTATAGGCATCTACTTTATCTAGGGTGTGTATACTTTCTATAGGCATCTACTTTATCTAGGGTGTGTACACTGACGGTAGATATGGAAGGTTTGTTTCTACCTCAAGTTCAGCAGACCATCTTCCATCGCGTAGCTGGAAATGAAGAACACGGAACAACCCACAATGGTGGACAGTAAACATTGTTACTGAACTCTTGACTGAACTTTGCGGACTGCGAGCCGCTGGCAACTCAAAGCGCGAGGCGTTGCGATGTGTCTCTTTCTTTCCTTACATGGATAAGCTCTGGAACTGTCTTTATCATCACTTGGCCCTCACGACCACCTGACCCTATTCTTAGGTCATTCATTTAACCCCGGGGGGTCGAGAGAGCATTAGAATTCAAGATACTATCTCGCAGTCGCTAGAGGTAACTTGGGGTGAGTAGAGAGATAAACCACTCCCCCCCCACCAACCCCCCACCTCCCTCTCTTCCCCCCTACCCTCTCACCCCCTCCCACCTCTGCTCATTAGCTGGGAGATGACACCGTAATCATCTCTCCCATAATTTCAAAATTGCCCGAGCGACGGTGAATTACCTATCGAACCTAATTAGAATATTACATAATGCTTGTCCTTTCTCTCTCCTCTCCTCTCTCTCTCTCTCTCTCTCTCTCTCTCTCTCTCTCTCTCTCTCTCTCTCTTAGTAATTTCTTTAAAGAACACGTCAAGAGTGAGTTTCGCTTCTACAGGACTTTTTGGTGAAAATTTTTGGGTGGCGTATAATTTTCCCTGCGGGCGTATATTAGGTCAATATATCTTTACAATGGGTCAATATATTCACCGTATGATGTGTGTGTGTGTGTGTGTGTGTGTGTGTGTGTGTGTGTGTGTGGAGGAAGCCGTTCGCCTGGTGAGCGAGGTGGGCGGAGGGGGCCCCGGCATCACGGGCCAAAAAGAACGGAGGGTTCGTATCCCTCCCAGGCGGCGCTGCTGCTGGGGGAAAGAGAGAGAGAGAGAGAGAGAGAGAGAGAGAGAGAGAGAGAGAGAGAGAGAGAGAGAGAGAGAGAGAGAGAGAGAGAGAGTGGCCACATCCTCTCCTCCGGCCACACACTCCGGTAACCACTGTCTCCATGAAGGATTGTAATGACACTATTATCCAGCCATTATCCCCCCCATTATCTACCCCTTCATCCACCCATTATCCAACCATTGCCCACCCATTATCCACCTATTGTCCACCCATTATCCAACTATTGTCCACCCATTATCTACCCCTTATCCACCCATTATCCATTAATCATTCATCCATTATCCATCCATTATCCACCCATTACCCACCCATTATCCTAGCAATATCCCCATCATCCTCACAATATCCCCACATTATCTATATTATCAATCTATATTCACCCATTACCCACCCATAATCCTTACAATATCCCCCCATTAACCACCCACTATGTCGCTTGCACCGTGAGAGTCAACGAAGGCTCACAACATCCTGGTCTCCCACTTGTATACATCGCAACCGTCCAGCTTAACAAGGGCATAAGCGTCACCTAGGCAACACTGTTAAGGCGAGTAATAACGGCTCTAATGTATACCTGAGAAAGCCATTATATGCCCTACATAAGAACCTGTCAACTGGTAAGGGATTTTGCCCCCTTTTTTCTCTTTTGAGAAAATGAGGAACTTACAGGAGCATTAGGATGGTTGGAAGGTCATGATGAGATGATACAGGTGGACACAGGTCACAGAATGACCTGAGTTTGGGCATATACAAAGGTGGACACAGGTCACAGAATGACCTGAGTTTAGGCATATACAAAGGTGGACACAGGTCACAGAATGACCTGAGTTTGGGCATACACAAAGGTGGACACAGGTCACAGAATGACCTGAGTTTGGGCATATACAAAGGTGGACACAGGTCACAGAATGACCTGAGTTTAGGCATATACAAAGGTGGACACAGGTCACAGAATGACCTGAGTTTGGGCATATACAAAGGTGGACACAGGTCACAGAATGACCTGAGTTTAGGCATATACAAAGGTGGACACAGGTCACAGAATGACCTGAGTCTGGGCATACACAAAGGTGGACACAGGTCACAGAATGACCTGAGTTTGGGCATATACAAAGGTGTACACAGGTCACAGAATGACCTGAGTTTGGGCATATACAAAGGTGGACACAGGTCACAGAATGACCTGAGTTTGGGCATACACAAAGGTGGACACAGGTCACAGAATGACCTGAGTTTGGGCATATACAAAGGTGGACACAGGTCACAGAATGACCTGAGTTTAGGCATATACAAAGGTGGACACAGGTCACAGAATGACCTGAGTTTGGGCATATACAAAGGTGGACACAGGTCACAGAATGACCTGAGTTTGGGCATATACAAAGGTGGACACAGGTCACACAATGACCTGAGTTTGGGCATACACAAAGGTAGACACAGGTCAAAGAATGACCTGACCCCCGACAGGTCACCCTCGGGATAACCAGATACTAAAACCAGCCAAGATTCCTTTCCCTCGAGCACTCGAGGAGCAGGTGGTGGTACTTGAGGGACAAGAAAGTGTTTGCATTACTTAGCGTGAGGCAATGTGAAGTCGTACTTACGATCGTATGAGCTGGGCAGATGATACACGAGCCAAAAGGGGTTTGATATCCACGTCTGGCGATACCCAAAAGAGTTGCAAACACGGGATGTACGCCACTCGTGTCGAGAACACGGCAGGGGACGTAGATTGTGCTCGTCCTGTGCCAGCGTGTATGGGTTCAGGTGAGGGAGAAGCTGGTTTCCCAGGAGATGGACATTGTTAGGCGTCTGGCACAAAGGAAGGAGAAAGAGCAGAGATTTCCCAGAGGAGGAAGGGGGTAAGTTAGGTGGCTACTAGGGTGGCGGGTGGTGGTGGAGGAGAGCTATAGTGGAGGGAGGTGGAAGAATGCAGTGGAGGTTGTGGTGGAAGGAATGTAGTGGCTGTAGGTGGTGGAGGGAGTGTAGCTGTGGTGAGGACCAGCCAGGCAACGCCTCAGGTTAAGACGTGGAAAGAACTTCAGTTTTACTTCCAGTACACAAAACTCGAACAACAAAAACAACAACAACAACAAGAACAACACAAGAAGACCAGACTAAACCCAGTTAACACCAGTCTGGCTTCGCCTTGAGGAACAGACAGCTACTACCACACTCAAGATATATCTAAATCCAGATATATCTAAATCTTAACCTCAGGAGGTTCAATAAAGGCTACGTAGAGACTCATACTATAGCGGCAAACCATCCTTAATGACCTTTGATAAAGGGTAGAGAAATATATACCAACTCGCTCCGGTATTTCTTAGAAAACGAAGGAAATCACACAACTTCTTAAGGATTTCTCCAAAGTCGGGAAACATATGTAAATGAGGACTCGATCCTGGGTTTTCAAGAAGGAGGAGAAATTGCATACTTAGTGGCCACGACGCGGGAACCCAAGAAGGATACAGATCCACGCTTTGCAAAATGGCAGACTGGCCAGAGAGAGCCAAGTTCGACACCCACCCCCAGTGGAAAACTTCAGTCCAGCCACAAAGCAGAGTGAGAGGAGGACTTGTGTCCCCCCTTGCCGTTGCTTGTGCTCAGGCGGGGAGGGAAGTGCCGTGTGGCACGACTGACGGCATCTATACATCAACATACATCAGCCAACTGAACCTTGGAGGGGGAGAGAGAGAGACTCTGGCGTTGATGTGCATTAGGGTGTGTGTGTGTGTGCGTGTGTAGACTAAAGTTGAGAAATGCCTGGGTTCGACTCACATGATCTGGCGTTGGTGTGCATTAGGGTGTGTGTATGTGTCTCCACCAAAGTGGAGAAACGCCTGGGTTCGAGTCCTATAATCTGGCGTTGGTGTGCATTAGGGTGTGTGTCTGTGTGTGTGTGTAGACCAAAGCTGAGAAACGCCTGGGCTCGAGTCCCATAATCTGGCGTTGGTGTGCATTAGGGTGTGTGTGTGTGTGTGTGTGTGTGTGTGTGTGTGTGTGTTTAGACCAAAGTTGAGAAATGCCTGGGTTCGAGTCCCATAACCACATTCACGGCGACTAGATACTTAACTTCAGTTAAGAACCACCTTAAGAACCCATTCAGAGAGCACCATAATCTACTTTCATTTGCTCCAAACAAACCCACACAATCTCACTCTAAGGTGAGGCATTATGAGAACCTTAGAAAATATATCTAACCCTCAAGTCGCTAACGGGGAAGCCTACTAAATTCGTAAGGAAGGAAGGAAGGCTCCAAGGGTTCGAAGCCTCGACTGACTGATCCCAGGAGCTCTGAGGTAATCTTCTTGTTCCTTAACCTCTCTCCAGGAAACATTAATATTCCATCCCAGATAAAAACAAAACACTGACGTGCGTGACTGATGCGAACCACATCAGCTTAAGCTGGAGACCAGGGGATTCTCACACAACACCTGATCATGGGAGAAGATGAGGTATGAGGGAAAGACCAGGGTATTCCCACACAACACCTGGTCATGGGAGAAGATGAGGTATGAGGGAAAGACCAGGGTATTCCCACACAACACCTGATCATGGGAGAAGATGAGGTATGAGGGAAAGACCAGGGGATTCTCACACAACACCTGGTCATGGAAGAAGATGAGGTATGAGGGAAAGACCAGGGTATTCCCACACAACACCTGATCATGGAAGATGAGGTATGAGGGAAAGACCAGGGTATTCCCACACAACACCTGATCATGGGAGAAGATGAGGTATGAGGGAAAGGCCAGGGGATTCTCACACACCTGGTCATGGAAGATGAGGTATGAGGGAAAGGCCAGGGTATTCCCACACAACACCTGGTCATGGAAGATGAGGTATGAGGGAAAGACCAGGGTATTCCCACACAACACCTGATCATGGAAGATGAGGTATGAGGGAAAGACCAGGGTATTCCCACACACCTGGTCATGGAAGATGAGGTATGAGGGAAAGACCAGGGAATTCCCACACAACACCTGGTCATGGAAGATGAGGTATGAGGGAAAGACCAGGGTATTCCCACACAACACCTGATCATGGAAGATGAGGTATGAGGGAAAGACCAGGGGATTCCCACACAACACCTGGTCATGGAAGATGAGGTATGAGGGAAAGACCAGGGTATTCCCACACAACACCTGATCATGGAAGATGAGGTATGAGGGAAAGACCAGGGTATTCCCACACAACACCTGGTCATGGGAGAAGATGAGGTATGAGGGAAAGACCAGGGTATTCCCACACAACACCTGATCATGGAAGATGAGGTATGAGGGAAAGACCAGGGTATTCCCACACAACACCTGATCATGGAAGATGAGGTATGAGGGAAAGACCAGGGGGTTCCCACACAACACCTGATCATGGAAGATGAGGTATGAGGGAAAGACCAGGGTATTCCCACACAACACCTGATCATGGAAGATGAGGTATGAGGGAAAGACCAGGGTATTCCCACACACCTGGTCATGGAAGATGAGGTATGAGGGAAAGACCAGGGAATTCCCACACAACACCTGGTCATGGAAGATGAGGTATGAGGGAAAGACCAGGGTATTCCCACACAACACCTGGTCATGGAAGAAGATGAGGTATGAGGGAAAGACCAGGGGATTCTCACACACCTGGTCATGGAAGATGAGGTATGAGGGAAAGACCAGGGTATTCCCACACAACACCTGATCATGGAAGATGAGGTATGAGGGAAAGACCAGGGGGTTCCCACACAACACCTGATCATGGAAGATGAGGTATGAGGGAAAGACCAGGGTATTCCCACACAACACCTGATCATGGAAGATGAGGTATGAGGGAAAGACCAGGGGATTCCCACACAACACCTGGTCATGGAGAAGATGAGGTATGAGGGAAAGACCAGGGTATTCCCACACAACACCTGGTCATGGAAGAAGATGAGGTATGAGGGAAAGACCAGGGTATTCCCACACAACACCTGGTCATGGAAGATGAGGTATGAGGGAAAGACCAGGGTATTCCCACACAACACCTGATCATGGAAGATGAGGTATGAGGGAAAGACCAGGGTATTCCCACACAACACCTGATCATGGAAGATGAGGTATGAGGGAAAGACCAGGGTATTCCCACACAACACCTGGTCATGGGAGAAGATGAGGTATGAGGGAAAGACCAGGGTATTCCCACACACCTGGTCATGGAAGATGAGGTATGAGGGAAAGACCAGGGGATTCCCACACAACACCTGGTCATGGAAGATGAGGTATGAGGTATTAGAGAGACTCACCCTCTTCCCAGGAACCAATAAGGTACAAACATCCCCTCCCCCCTCGCCCCTGCCGTCACAGGTAAACAAAGCTAATCTTGTCTAACGTAAAGATGTTAGACAAACACACACACACACACACACACACACACACACACACACACACAAAAGGGAATATAATCGTGAAAACTACACACAGTTGAACAACTCGATTCATAGTATGTAACACAGAGTTCCATGGCTATAGTGTGGATAAGTTTTACGGAGGGTTGGGTAGAATGAAGGAGTTAGAGCATAGCTACCCTCAGCGTGCAGAGAGAGAGAGAGAGAGAGAGAGAGAGAGAGAGAGAGAGAGAGAGAGAGAGAGAGAGAGAGAGAGAGAGAGAGAGAGAAGGTTGATCAAGAAGGAGACATATAGTTCAGCAGAGTGTGTTAGAAATCATATGAGCTCGGGAGGGGGGAAGGTCGTAGTGTGGAGGTATGTGGTGACAGACGAGCCACCACCACCCAGTGTCTGCAGGAGATAGAACACAACGAGACATGAGTCAAAATGCTGAAGACGCCGTCGATGCTGGAAAGGTTGGCGACACTGCACAGCTTTCTCGAGACAATCATCACTAAACATGTGGGTTACAGGGAAGCAAATCAGGCTCTTGGACTTCCAAGAACTAGGAGCTGTGGAAATCGATGGGAAAGATGTGCCGGGAGGCTGAATGAGGAGATCAAAAGTCTTTTCACTGTGGAGGACACTCTAGCCTCCATAGCACCAACAGGGAGTGGCGAGGTCTTGGATAGCATTCACTTCGCTAGAGAAGACGTAAGCAGACTTATAAACGCCCTTGACCTTTATAAGGTTCAAAGTCCTGATGGATTTTTTTTCCCCATTTGTGCTGAAGAACAACAGGATGTACACTTGACAGACTGGCTGGAATGTTCTTCAATAAGTCGCCGAAGGAAGGTGTAGCGCTATGGGAGCGAGGAGACAGCAAATGTCGTGCCAATCTTTTAAGAAAGATGGTAGCGAAATTTCGCTACATTACAGATCCTTCTCTCTGAAGAATGTATCTGTAAAACACTGAAAACGAGGATTGAAAGCGAGTGTAAGGCTCATTTGCAGATGAGAAATGACCATTATAAGAGCAACGAGAAGATTCAGGGAAAGGTGTTCATTAGCAACGTATCTCCTAGAATCAAGCGAGAGAGTAAACTCCATCTGAGACAGAAGAAAAAAGAATGAGTGGACTGCGTGTTCCTCGAGCACTAGAAAGCCTTTGACGCCGCACCATACAAGAGGCTGGAAAAGATACTAGATCTTGAGGCAGGAACTAGAGGTGGACACCTTCCACGAATAAGGAATTAACTTGAATGGTAAGGTATTAAGGATGGTCATTTGAGTTGGAGGTTCCACGTAACAGTCTTCGGGATCAACAACAGCGTGTCCATAGGACAATTATTCTTCTTGATCTGTGTGTGGCTCTTCGAAAACTGCAGAGCATCCAGAATCCATAGCAAGACAAAACACACTTACCTGGTATGAAGGACGTATAGAATCATTACTACAGTATCAGGGTAGTGGGTAGATGGTATGAGTTAGGTGATGACAGTGTAAATGCTGACGGTATACAAAAGTTAAAAAAAAATGGTATGGTTGTAAAAAAAAAAAAAGAAAAACAAAAGGTTCGAGAGACGGGGCTAGACAGGTGTAGAAATCTCTGCCCGCGCTGTGTACTGTCGGAATATAAACAAATACATCCATATTCATACAGCCAGGGTCACATACAGACCTTGGCACCTCTATATAACCCAACAGTAACACTATGCAACAAATACCCCACTCATATCTAACGAATTTTACGTCCTTTTTGAAATGAAAAATATTTGGCCTGGCTCGCTTGGCTAATCAGATCTACATTTGAGATAAGGGAGATGAGAGAAGGGGTGATGGGTGCACATAGTCCCTGGGAGATGAGAGGCCAGGGTCGTGTTCAGCTCCCAAGTGGGCGGGGAGAAGGGAAGGCACTGTGCTGTGTGGGTCTGAGGTGTCTCGTGTTGTGGCCGGACGTTACTGTGGTGAGCTGTCCTCAGGTGTATACGACAGGGTGAGGGGGACCATGGCAGGGTGAGGGAGATCATGGCAGGGTGAAGGGGACCATGGCAGGATGATGGGACCATGGCAAGGTGAGGGGACCCATGGCAGGGTGAGGGGGGACCATGGCAGGGTGAAGGGGACCATGGCAGGATGATGGGACCATGGCAAGGTGAGGGGACCCATGGCAGGGTGAGGGGGACCATGGCAGGGTGAGGGGGACCATGGCAGGGTGAAGGGGACCATGGCAGGATGATGGGACCATGGCAAGGTGAGGGGACCCATGGCAGGGTGAGGGGGGACCATGGCAGGGTGAAGGGGACCATGGCAGGATGATGGGACCATGGCAAGGTGAGGGGGACCATGGCAGGGTGAGGGGGACCATGGCAGGGTGAGGGGGGACCATGGCAGGGTGCTGGAGCAAGGTGGGCCACACGTCCCAATCCTCGTCGTCTGCGACAAATCTCCAACTTTCTTACCATCTCAGACTCGATCATTCACAAGGTCGTCCTCGAGGAAGGAGGACACATACACAAGTCTGCCAACTCCTCCAAGATCTTGATTCTCAAGTGTTTACGTCCCAGTGTCTACATCTCCAGTGGTAATGAGGCATCTGTAGTCACAGTGGCTTCATGTGCGTCGACCAAGTGGAAGAAAAACAGATGTTCTTTTGTGATATATGGGGGGGGGGACGTGGATGGTAAAAGGTTGACATTGGATGAGAGACACGCTCTAGACTCTGAGGGGGGTGGGGGGCGTGGAGGCGCCAGAGAGAGAGAGAGAGAGAGAGAGAGAGAGAGAGAGAGAGAGAGAGAGAGAGAGAGAGAGAGGAGAGAGAGAGGGAGAGAGAGAGAGAGAGGAGTCTAGCCCATCAGCACACGAGGCATTGGCTGCCAAGTTCACTGTATTCATTAAGGCCATAATGTGTGTGTGTTTGTGTGTGTGTGTGTGTGTGTGTGTGTGTGTGTGTGTGTGTGTGTGTGTGTGTGTAGTGTGCACAAGCCAGGCTTCCCCCTTCTGTTGTAGGGCCCTTGAAGCCATCCGACCACCGCAGTTATTAACGAACCCCCCCCCTCTTCCTCCCTACTTCTACGTCAGGCGCGGCCTCATGTTACGTAAAACCGTCACACTTTGTTTTCATCTCATACGGACGATTGGCCAATACAGAGCCCCATCTCTGGGATGTAACAGGACGCTGCTTCGTTCCAAGTATACGTTACGTGCAAAAGAAGGGAGACTTTCCAGTCAAGACGAAGAGGAAGAAGGGCAAAAAAAAATTTTGCCTCTCTCTCACTCACTCTGGAAACTGAGATCCCATTTGTTCAGCGATCCTCCTTCTATCATGATCATTGTTATTTTTTTTTTCACTAATGGTGAAGAGGCTTGTCCCCGATATTATACAACCCTTGTGTCTTGTGACGCATAACCATCTCACAACCGCTCCATAGCTAAACTGTCTCGTAGTCCAAAAAAGAGCTGTGACCTGTCCTCGTGAGGGGGGAAAAAAAGTAAAAAGAAAACAATGCCTCTTTAATCTTTCCACGAACTCATAAGACGAGTTTTAAGAGTCTTCAACTCCTCTTGTTCCCTCTCTGATTTCCTCTATTCCTTTCCATTCACGTGTTCATTACGCTTACTGAGGTAGATATAAGCCCCACAGGTTACTCCATGGTATAAACTGCTTCACATCCCTTGTTTCAGCCCGTAGAGAGCGCGTCGCCCCCCATATACCACATCAAATCCAATTTATCCTCTAACTCACTAAATGTCTGTCTTTCTACCTGTCTATTCCGCTGTATCTCTGTCTACTTTGCTGTTTCTCTATCTGCCCATCTCTGTGTCACTCTACTTTAATCTACCTTCACCCAGTCTACTGCCTAAATAGGAATTTCAACTCTACATGACCATGTATCCACCTGCCAATTTCTCCATCTATCTTTCCATCAGCATATATCTATTTACTTATCCATCAGAGTATATTCATATTGATGATGTGTGAAGAATATAAGTAAGAATGATATGTTGCGAAAATCTTTGGTTTACAAATGGGATTCTAAACGTTACCAGAGAAAGAAGTACGACACACACACACACACACACACACACACACACACACACGAAGTAATGCAGACACAGACTTACACAGACACAGACACACACACCTTTCTTGTCTGTATATGCCTGTTCGTCTGTGCCAGAACTCTCCCTGGAGAGCCACTCATCTCCTCTCCCACACACACACACACACACACACACACACACACACACACACACACA
This sequence comes from Panulirus ornatus, assembly GCF_036320965.1. Taxonomy (NCBI): domain Eukaryota; kingdom Metazoa; phylum Arthropoda; class Malacostraca; order Decapoda; family Palinuridae; genus Panulirus; species Panulirus ornatus. The sequence continues at coordinate 5,765,983 of NC_092267.1, read as the reverse complement.
CACACACAGACTCACACACACACACACACACATACACAGACACAGACACAGACCCCTCAGTTCTCCTACCTTGGTCCCTCATCAACCTTCCTACATTTGGCTCAAGAATTATGAAGTCTTTGTGTAAGGAACCTTGTGTCTTCACGGACCCTACTGACCCCATGAATCTCCCAGAGGGATGGGGGAGGATGGGGGAAGGATGGGGGAAGGATGGGGAAGGGTGGAGAAGGATAGGGAAGGGTGTGGAAGGGTGGGGAATGATGGGAAAGGGCGGGGGAAAGGATGAGGAGGGATGAGGAAGGGTGGGGAATGATGAGAAAGGATGGGAAAGGATGGGGAAGGGTTGGGAAGGGTGGGGAATGATGGGGAAGGGTGGGGAAGGATAGGGAAGGATGAGAAAGAGTGGGAAGGATGGGGAAGGGTGGGGAATGGATGGGGAAAGGTGGGGAATGGATGGGGAAGGGTGGGGAATGATGGGGAAGGGTGGGGAATGATGGGAAGGGATGGGGAAGGGATGGGGAAGGGATGGGGGAGGACTATATCATTTTCCAGCTGAGGTGGCTGTGAGCAGGCCCGTCTCAGGCCACACTGCGCCACATCCTCACCCCAGCAGCTGGGAACGTCTTATGCCTTTTACCACTTTGTCCTGCCTCACCTGGGGAGGGAGAGGGGGGGGGGGGGGTAGTCCTGAGGGCCTCTTACCACGTACCGTATGGTACGCATATCGCTCGTTAAGTGTACCGTATGGTACTTACGTCACTCGTTAAGTGTACCGTATGGTGCTTACGTCACTCGTTAAGTGTACCGTATGGTGCTTACGTCACTCGTTAAGTGTACCGTATGGTGCTTACGTCACTCGTTAAGTGTACCGTATGGTGCTTACGTCACTCGTTAAGTGTACCGTATGGTGCTTACGTCACTCGTTAAGTGTACCGTATGGTGCTTACGTCACTCGTTAAGTGTACCGTATGGTGCTTACGTCACTCGTTAAGTGTACCGTATGGTGCTTACGTCACTCGTTAAGTGTACCGTATGGTGCTTACGTCACTCGTTAAGTGTACCGTATGGTGCTTACGTCACTCGTTAAGTGTACCGTATGGTACGATAGCCTCTCGTCGAAGCCGAACACCCCAAAGACTCAAGACTCGCTATATCAAGCACCCCCAGAGACTGGAGGCTCGCTATATTAAGCACCCCCAGAGACAGTCGCTATATTAAGCACCCCAAAGACCAGAGACAGTCGCTATATTAAGCACCCCAAAGACTAGAGACAGTCGCTATATTAAGCACCCCCAAAGACCAGAGACAGTCGCTATATTAAGCACCCCCAAAGACCAGAGACAGTCGCTATATTAAGCACCCCCAAAGACCAGAGACAGTCGCTATATTAAGCACCCCAAAGACCAGAGACAGTCGCTATATTAAGCACCCCAAAGACCAGAGACAGTCGCTATATTAAGCACCCCCAAAGACCAGAGACAGTCGCTACATTAAGCACCCCAAAGACCAGAGACAGTCGCTATATTAAGCACCCCCAAAGACCAGAGACAGTCGCTATATGAAGCAACCCCCCCAGAGAATGGAAAATGTCGCTATATCATCAAAAAACATCACGTTACTTATCAATGCCTCCAGACATATGGGTAATTCCACAACCACTTCAGTAGACTCTCTCTCTCTCTCTCTCTCTCTCTCTCTCTCTCTCTCTCTCTCTCTCTCTCTCTCTCTCTCACACCGTGAAAACATAAACCATCGAAACTCCTCTTTCTAACCAGGGGTTCCTTTTCCCTCCTCCTCCTTCCCTCTGTTCAGTCCCCCTACACAGCTCTGATACGTTTACCAACCCCTACCCTCTTCCTCCTCTTCCCTCCTCCCCCTACTAAAGTATTTCCCCCCCCCCATGAAAAAGTTAGTTTATAATGTGTTATAGAGTTTGTTTTCCCTCTCTTCCCCCCCCAGGCAAGGCTTCTGAGACCTTTCCCCTCTGAGGTATTTGCAACTTGGGTTCCCATTCCTGTACCTCTGGGCAGGTTACCCTGTCCTCATACTTGTGGCTTACTGTATTTTCATCGTAGATTTCCCGCAATGCAACTGTATTTTTTTTGAGGATACAGTATCCCTTTAATAGGGGGAGGGAAGGGGGGATGGTCGGGGTTGCTTCTTAATACACTTGTACGACGGTGCATCACTCAGGTACGACGGTACGACCCTTGAACACGACAGATGATCTGATTCCTTGAGCACGACGGTACGACCCTTGAGCACGACGGTACGACCCTTGAGCACGACGGTCATGATGGACGGGGGAGAGACTGATGGCTGAGTGCATGACTGTCCAATCCTGTCTGTGAGTGGAATACAAGATGACCGATGACTGTCCAATTCTGATTGTGACTGAAATACAAGATGACTGAAGACTGTCCAATCCTTTGTGACTGAAATACAAGATGACTGATGACTGTCCAATTCTGATTGTGACTGAAATACAAGATGACTGAAGACTGTCCAATCCTGTCTGTGAGTGGAATACAAGATGACTGATGAACTGTCAGGGGGAGACAGATGGAGCACCAATAGTGATGCAGAGATAATAGAGATAAGAAAGATGATAGAGATAACAGAGAGATAATTATAATGAAATTCTCTTGATCTGCTTCTCAGTAAAAAAAAAAAAAAATGTTGTTATTGATGTAAAAATGGTCATCAACACCTCACAATATTCTCCCGCTCAATCATCAGTCCACTGCAACCAGGGTGTACTATAGACCTCTATAGAATGGACACCGGAGGAAAGAACACAGCTGTCCCTTATAACCGAAGGGTTTGACTACCTGTCCCTTATAACTGAAGGCTTCGACTACCTGTCCCTTATAACCGAAGGCTTCGACTACCTGTCCCTTATAACTGAAGGCTTCGACTACCTGTCCCTTATAACCGAAGGCTTCGACTAACTGTCCCTTACAACCGAAGGCTTCGACTAACTGTCCCTTACAACCGAAGGCTTCGACTACCTGTCCCTTATAACGGAAGGGTTCCCTCTAGTCGTATATACAGTGGCCACTGTGTTTGAGATGATCTTGGAATCGTCCACCTGACGAAGGAGACCACGCCCTTTGGCACATGGCGGCGACGATGCAGATGGCCATACACGAACCTGGAGATCGACCTACCCAGCGAACCAAATTGCCAGCGAACCAAACGGTTCTGCTGTGATGGGCACTACGGGCAGGGTGCACAAGACCTATAATGAACCAAATTGCCAGCGAACCAAACGGTTCTGCTGTGATGGGCACTACGGGCAGAGTGCACAAGACCTATAATGAACCAAATTGCCAGCGAACCAAACGGTTCTGCTGTGATGGGCACTACGGGCGGGCAGGGTGCACAAGACCTATAATACCTGCCTTTATAATGTCCTTTCCCTTTTTTCCCGCCCGCCATCACGTACCAGCCACCAGCATCACCAGCAGACATTATCCTCTCGCAGGAGTCGACTCTCGCGAGGATCCGAAGCTTCGTTCCACAACGAATCAGTTCCGGATCGTTTGCGGCTCGGCTGGGCGCCTACCTGCCTAGTGAGGCCATGCCTCCCTCATGTCCTCAGCGATGATTTCTCTCAGGGCGTCGCTGACGAACCTCCTCCTCCTCCCAAGGGCCTCTCCCTGACTTAATACTTTCCTGGAGTCATTATCACTATTATTGCTTCAGGTGCTTCGTGGTGCTGGCTTAATGAACCTTTGCGTTACGGGCGCGTGGGAGTCACTCGTGTGTCGGTCTTCTGCTCACAGGGTTCGTACCGTCGTGATCAAGGGTCGTACCGTCGTGCTCAAGGGTCGTACCGTCGTGCTCAAGGGTCGTACCGTCGTGATCAAGGGTCGTACCGTCGTGATCAAGGGTCGTACCGTCGTGCTCAAGGGTCGTACCGTCGTGCTCAAGGGTCGTACCGTCGTGCTCAAGGGTCGTACCGTCGTGCTCAAGGGTCGTACCCTCGTGCTCAAGGGTCGTACCGTCGTGCTCAAGGGTCGTACCGTCGTGCTCAAGGGTCGTACCGTCGTGATCAAGGGTCGTACCCTCGTGCTCAAAGGTCGCACCGTCGTGCTCAAAGGTCGCACCGTTGTTCTCAAAGGTCGTACCGTCGTGCTCAAGGGTCGTACCGTCGCACTCAAGGGTCGTACCGTCGTGCTCAAAGGTCGTACCGTCGCACTCAAGGGTCGTACCGTCGTAATTCAGTGTCATTAGAATAATCAAACTCCACTCTCAACGTAATCTGTTCCCAAAAAGAATATCAATTAGAAACAATATGTACAATGAAGACTAAACATAAGTTAATCTCTTTGTGAACGCGAAATCGCCCTGAAGATATGTAGCTAAATATACATCATTTATGACGCCAAAGATCGTAATGTCTAGAAGGTTTTATGTGATATTTGAACGCATTAAAAAACTAGTAATGGCCACTTAGAGGTTTTATGTGATATTTGAACGCATTAAAAGAACTAATAATGGCCACTTAGAGGTTTTATGTGATATTTGAAAGCATTAAAAGAACTAATAATGGCCACTTAGAGGTTTTATGTGATATTTGAAAGCATTAAAAAAACTAATAATGGCCATTTAGCATATCAGTGTGTGGTATGCGTGGGTTAAACCTTTCATCCCCCCGTAAAAAAATAAAATAAAAACACGACACACTTACCCCACCTTTAAGATCGACTATTGGATGAATAATGGGTGGATGATGGTCTCTAATGACCAGAACAGAGGGGGGTGGGGGTAGAGAACAAAAGTTCACCCCGACCCCACGTCACACGAAGAACACCGGTTCTCCTAGCACGGACCAGAGAGTGGTCTATCTGCCACGGACAGGGATGGTCTTCACGGACAACAGAGTGGGTCTCCTAGCACGGACAAGAGAGTGGTTTCTCCTAGCATGGACAAGAGAGTGGTTTCTCCTAGCACGGACAAGAGAGTGGTCCTCCTAGCACGGACAGGAATGGTCTTCACGGACAACAGAACGGTCCTCCTAGCAAAGACAAGAACGCAAAGTTTCGACTCCAGTCACGGACCCAGAAGGGTAAGGAGTTGTGTTCCTGGTGTGGGACGTGTGAGCGACCATTTCTCCTGACGACGACAAAAGCGACAGTTCTACTCCAGGGGCGCACAAGACAGCGAGGAGGAGGAGGAGAACCCCTCCTCCTCCTCCTCCTCCTCCTCTTCTCCCGCCGCCCAACTTCATCGCCGAAGTTGTGCCACTTGGAGAACTCCTCCGGTGCTCAAGAGATAAAGGAAGACAGATCACCGGAGGAAAGAGAAGAGAGAGGGGGAAAAAAATCTCTCCCACACGAAGTGAACAACTTGAGGAAGGCGCAGACGAAGGCGAGATAAGGAGAGACAAAGTCTCTGGGGGGAAGAATAGGTCCACGAGATGGGCTAGGAACAAAGTGGGTGTCGTGTTATCTTCCTGTACTTCATCCATTATACAGATAACACTTAACGGAAGACGAGGCTGACAAGATAACATTATCTGAGGCTTTTCTGTCCCTCAGGGAAACAGGGATGGGATGGCTGCCTTTCGACTGCATTTAGAAAGTTTCGTTCCGTAAATGTGTGTAGTTATAAAAGGAAAATTCTTTGAAAATAAAAGGGCATATTTTGAACTTGGAGTCATGATATTTGCTGCAGATATCACCCATAGACAGAGCATGTAGGATGCCCCTAGTCTATCTGCACATAATACCAATAGACAGTGCATGTTGGGGCGCCCCTAATCCACCCGTAGATACTATCCATAGACAGTAAATAAGTAAGTAGACAGAAAAGACGGTACATTTACTGTGATTAGTACCCGGGGCAAAAGAACATGGATATGGATGTAAGAAAAAGTAATTTTTCTTTCTCCACGACTGCCTGAAATATTTTCTTTAGCCTACCATCCATTTCTTGTCTTCCGTTTTCTCTCTATCAACAGAAGATGCGGTGTATGATGCATCTTTAAAGATGTAATAAGTCTTGAATTACATTAACTTCCTCTTCTTAGGGCGAAAACGAGACGCTAATGCGAATTCCATCCCCCTTTTCCTGGAGAGCTAAGCTGAGGCGCTGAAATAGTAAAGTGGCTGCTCTCTCTCTCTCTCTCTCTCTCTCTCTCTCTCTCTCTCTCTCTCTCTCTCTCTCTCTCGTGTCCATATGTGATTCGATTCAGCTGGAAGCCAAGGGCAACTGAGACGATGAGGAACATTCTCTCCCCCCCCCCCCACCCTTCCGGACGCCCTTGGGGCAACATACATGATGAAGGTCTTCGAATCAATCTTCATTGGCCACCTGGAAGCTGGCAAGCTCCTGAAAGCCCCGACCCATCAGCTCAATCAATTGAGGATTCCAGCGTCTTCCAGCTGACTGGAGCGCAGATGTATGGTCATGCCAAGGGAACGTGTTGCCTCCCCCGTTCTTGCTGAAATGCGCGGCAACACCACCCCTTCCCTGGATGGCGTTACTCTCTCTCTCTCTCTCTCTCTCTCTCTCTCTCTCTCTCTCTCTCTCTCTCTCTGGGGTACGCCTGGGGGGGGGGGGGACTACAAGGGCTCACTCACATAAGTTATGAAGCTCAGGGAAGTTCAGATGACTTTGCCTTGGTGGCGTAAGTTGAGGAAAGACTTTCAAGAGAACCCTTCGCTTTTGGGAGCTTTGCATTAAATTAATTACGATGTTGTACGCTTTTAATCTGTTATGATCACACCCTAGGGATTTGGATGAACTAATTACGTTGTTGAACACTTTTAATCTAAGCATCGCATGGCAGTGTGACAAGCTGAACACTTTTAATCTAAGCATCGCATGGCAGTGTGACAAGCTGAACACTTTTAATCTAAGCATCGCATGGCAGTGTGACAAGCTGAACACTTTTAATCTAAGTATCGCATGGCAGTGTGACAAGCTGAACACTTTTAATCTAAGTATCGCATGGCAGTGTGACAAGCTGAACACTTTTAATCTAAGTATCGCATGGCAGTGTGAGAAGTGCTATGCTAAACAAACTATGAACTAAAAGATTAGTATATTCGTAGTGTTATGAACGCTGATATGCATTATCGTACGTCATTCTGGCGTTATCTGCGAATTCATCCCTTCTCTGGGTACGTAGATAACACCAGTAATGTAAAAAAAAAAAAAGAAAATGGCACGTGGTAAACAAAAAGGTTGTAAACTCCTGTCCTCGAGATATCTCTGGTATTTCATCTTCACTACAAGACATACATCATAACCTCCCAGCCCAATCCCATCCCCAAAGTCAGAGCAGGGTCCCACACACACACACACACACACACACACACACACACATACACACACATAAATCACATTTCTTTAAGCTTTATCAGCATCTGAGAGACGCTTCTGGATCCAGACTCTTTAAACTTTCACAACCAAACAAATTATAACTTCCGCCAACGTCCTGGGTTCGAATTTTGGGCTCGCTGAGGTGCGAGATTTGATAGAAATAATGATAATGGTAATAGAAATAATGATAATAATGATAACAATAATGGTAATAATAATAATAATAATGATAATAATGATAATAATAATAATAATAATAATAATAACAATAATAATAATAATAATAATAATAACAATAATAATAATAATAATAATAATAATAATAATAATAATAAAAATAATAATAAAACAGTAGGACATATTTGCTTATAACTTTGACAACCTTTTGATAATGCTTATCATTTTCAAGCCTCAAGATCACCAAGTCTTTTGATTTTGATATCCTTTTGATAATGCGTATCATATTAATGGGTTAAGGTACATAAACTGATGCCTGTATGTTTACATGACAAGAGGTACTGAAAGCATACTAAACGTTGAAATTAAGAATAGTTAATATTTGATGAACACTATATATATATATATATATATATATATATATATATATATATATATATATATATATATATATATATATATATATATATCATAGTTAAGATATATTGAGCATATTATGCACTGTAGTTAAGATATGATAAACATATACATTATAGTTAAGATATACAGAACACATAATGCATGATAGTCAAGATACAATAAACAAACTTTGCATTATAGTTAAGATATATCGAACATATAATGCATCATAGTTAAGATACAGTGAACGTACTTTACATTATAGTTAAGATATATCGAACATATAATGCATCATAGTTAAGATACAGTGAACGTACTTTACATTATAGTTAAGATGTATCGAACATATAATGTATCATAGTTAAGATACAGTGAACGTACTTTACATTATAGTTAAGATATATCGAACATATAATGCATCATAGTTAAGAGGCAATAAACATATACATTATAATAAAGATATGATAAACATCCAGAGATGATCAAGAATCCAAGAATCCAAGATTTCTTGCGTACACAACCTGATTATGTATGATGACAGACAACACGTGTGTTGTAAGTTGTTGCTGGCAACCCGACGCGTTGGACCGTACATAAGGAAAACTGCAACTTTTGAGCTATCTTGAACGATGAGCAATATCTGTGGTTTTTGAGATACTTTTCCCCGTTAACTCCACAAGATCGATCAGCTAAACTCTCTCTCTCTCTCTCTCTCTCTCTCTCTCTCTCTCTCTCTCTCTCTCTCTCTCTCCTATCTCACTTGCGGCCACAGCTCCTCACTGGGGGAAGGTGTAGATGCACCCGTCAAACAACAGGCCCTAACTAACTAACAGACCAAGTAAGAAAGGAGAGACTTGGCTTGATGATTCACATAGAGAGTATAGGAATCCCGAAAATTCCTGACAATTAATCTAGTTATCTAGCCTTTATAAAGATTATAATCTCCTTGTGAGAGCTAAACATAATAGACTAAGAACTTCACATATGATGTAAAAACACATTTTCATCACAGGAGCCCGATATTTACCAGAGGACAAAAGGTGTTTACGTCTTGAACCACTGGATAAACACTGGTGTCGTTATCTCTCCATAATGACGAGTCTAAATTCATGTTAACTTTAAACTTTGCATGAAAAGTCTGACCCCGAGGAACAACAGGGTACCTCATTCTTGCGCGCTTCTAATGAGATTTGATTCATGACAGACTCGTTGCCCCTCACAAGAGTAAGAGGCTGACGGTGAGTGGATGAGGAGAAAATGGATTACACCAACCACGTAAAATGACGTAAACTTTTTCACGGGTTTGTAAGTGCAAATGGAAAGTTAGCGACCGACTGGTGGTTGGTTTCTCGACGCTGGCAACACTGCTAAGGGGGGGGGGCTTTTGTTTTAGCTTTGTTAGCTGTGGCTTTGTTAGCTCAGGCTTTGTTTTAGCTTTGTTAGCTCAGGCTTTGCTCTAGCTTTGTTAGCTCAGACTTTGTTTAGCTTTGTTACCTGAGGCCTCGTTTTAGCTTTGCTAGCTGATCCTTTGTTTTAGCCTTGTTAGCTGAGGCTTCCCTAAGCTTTGGCAGCTAAGGCTTTGTTGAGCTTTTTCCTTAGCCTTGTTAGCCGAGTATCTGGTTAGCTTTGACAGCTGACGCCCTTGATTAGGGGGCTTTATCAAACCCTGAAAGCTAAGGTTCCATTTAGTCTTCTCTATTCTTATAAGCTAAGCTTTTAAGCCCGACTCATCGAAGGCCCCCCCCCCTGACTTTACCATGTGTGCAAATTCTCTCTCTCTCTCTCTCTCTCTCTCTCTCTCTCTCTCTCTCTCTACTCATGTCGTGCCAATTCTCTCCATTCATTCTCTCTCTCTCTCTCTCTCTCTCTCTCTCTCTCTCTCTCTCTCTCTCTCCTCTCTCTCTGTGCGTGGCTTCCTCATCCACCATTCCCTTCCCTTCTTCACAGAGACATGATTAACGCCACAGAGGCGTCCCTCACTGTTAAAGACTGTATAGTACCGAGCAGTCCCCCCTAACACTGTAAATTCCCCTTGATCAACACACTGTGAGACGGCGTTGATGAGGGCTTCTAAAAAGAGCGAATCAAGCTTAATTCGCTTCTAATGTCTTATCTGGGCATGAGGGTAGACTTCCTCTCCTTATCATCGTGGCTCAGTTCCTTATCTGAGGCCCGGGATAACGGGAGGCAATTCTAATCTCTTTCGGGTGAAAACATTGGGCGCGTTTAATGTTTTCTTGTGACAATGGACGAATGTTACATAAAAGAATGTGACCTTTTGTGTGTGTGTGTGTGTGTGTGTGTATATATATATATATATATATATATATATATATATATATATATATATATATATATATATATATATATATATATATATATATATCCCTGGGGATAGGGGAGAAAGAATACTTCCCACGCATTCCCTGCGTGTCGTAGAAGGCGACTAAAAGGAGAGGGAGCGGGGGGGGGGGGGGGGGGGGGGCTGGAAATCCTCCCCGTTTTTAATTTTCCAAAAGACGGAACAGAGAAGGGAGCCAAGTGAGGATATGCCCTCCAAGGCCCAGTCCTCTGCTTCTTAACGCTACCTCGCTAACGCGGGAAATATCGAATGTGTATGAAATTATGATGATGAGTGTGTGTGTGTGTGTGTGTATGTGTATATATATATATATATATATATATATATATATATATGAGTCCAAGGGGAAAAATGAAACACGAAAAGTTCCCAAGTGCACTTTCGTGTAATAATCACATCATCAGGGGAGACACAAGAGAGAATTATAACAGTCAGTTTCTCTCTTGTGTCTCCCCTGATGATGTGATTATTACACGAAAGTGCACTTGGGAACTTTTCGTGTTTCATTTTTCCCCGTGGACTCATAGGAATATCTTGATCACGCGCAAAATTGTGATCCTTTCCAATATATATATATATATATATATATATATTTATATTTATATTTATATATATATATATATATATATATACACAGCTTAACGATACAGATAATGTTGAAATACATATAGCCATCCCATCCCTGTTTCCCTGAGGGACAGAAAAGCCTCAGATAATGTTATCTTGTCAGCCTGGTCTTCCGTTAAGTGTTATCTGTATAATGGATGAAGTACAGGAAGATAACACGACACCCACTTTGTTCCTAGCCCATCTCGTGGACCTATTCTTCCCCCCAGAGACTTTGTCTCTCCTTATCTCGCCTTCGTCTGCGCCTTCCTCAAGTTGTTCATTTCGTGTGGGAGAGGAGATTTTTCTTTCCTCTCTTCTCTTTCCTCCGGTGATCTGTCTTCCTTTATCTCTTGAGCACCGGAGGAGTTCTCCAAGTGGCACAACTTCGGCGATGAAGTTGGGCGGCGGGAGAAGAGGAGGAGGAGGAGGAGGAGGAGGAGGACGGGTTCTCCTCCTCCTCCTCGCTGTCTTGTGCGCCCCTGGAGTAGAACTGTCGCTTTTGTCGTCGTCAGGAGAAATGGTCGCTCGCACGTCCCACACCAGGAACACAACTCCTTACCCTTCTGGGTCCGTGACTGGAGTCGAAACTTTGCGTTCTTGTCTTTGCTAGGAGGACCGTTCTGTTGTCCGTGAAGACCATCCCTGTCCGTGCTAAATAGACCACTCTCTTGTCCGTGCTAGGAGAACCCACTCTCTTGTCCGTGCTAGGAGAACCCACTCTCTTGTCCGTGCTAGGAGAACCCACTCTCTTGTCCGTGCTAGGAGAACAGATGGCATGTTCTTCAAGACGGTAGATGAACTTCCAAAACAATGGTAAGTTCTCCAGTATTATAGTCATAACATAGACTATAACAGTATGGCACTATATGAGGGAAGGGTCACAAGTCAGTAAGGACTATAGTCCTAACACAGACTCTAGCAGGATGGCACTATCTTCCCTCCCCCACAAGAGCCTTGGCCTCAGAGATGAGGTGTGACATGTTCTATCATTTCTTGGGATACAAAATGTACCACTTTGTGTTGCCTGCTGGACTTGTGTGAAACACTGGCTGGTCTCACGACGGTGTAATAATATTTCATATCTCGCTCACGACAACCCTGGGTCAACTTTACTGGCCTCTGTCTGAAGAGCGAGATGATCACCTCCATCTCGCTCTGTGAAGTGAATACCGAGAAGACGTGGAAGAAATGAATTTATTTTCGGGATAATGATGCTTTCAGCTCTCTCTAACTCTTACTCTCTCTCTCTCTCTCTCTCTCTCTCTCTCTCTCTCTCTCTCTCTCTCTCTCTCTCTCTCTCTTTTAGGCATTACTAAACTCCATCTGCTTAAATTTACGACCCGTGTGAGGAAAAGAGGCCACTTTCGGGGCGAGGGTATGATAATCGTGTGAGTTGGGGGGGGGGACACACAAGAGTGGAGCCTCGTCTAGGCACTTCTCGCTTCAAAGGAATCCATCCTGTCTCTGCTACTGATTGTAGCGCAGCCTTGGGATGAAGGTGCACCTAGGGAAGGGGTCCTATGTAGCACCATGACCTATTCAGATAGGAGTCCTATGGTAATTATGAATAACTGATGTATAAATCAAATTCATATATCTGTCTATCTATCTACCTATCTACCTGTCTCTTTATCTATCTATCTATCTATCTGACTCTCTGTATATCTATCTATCCATCTATATATCTATCTATCTACCTATCTATCCACCTATCTATCTATGTATCTATCTATATCTCTCTGTATATTTATCTATCCGTCTATCTATCTATCTATCTATATATAAATTGCTTCAATCTATCACTTAACACTAAGGTGTTCAGTCCCCCGTACTGTGTAGAAAGATCGGCGTGAGACGTCTGGAGGGAGACGGGTCTGGTGACCTGAGGGATGCATATGATCATAGTTTGGTGACCTGAGGGATGCATATGATCATAGTTTGGTGACCTGAGGGATGCCTATGATCATAGTTTGGTGACCTGAGGGATGCATATGATGATTGCTTGGTGACCTGAGGGATGCATATGATCATAGTTTGGTGACCTGAGGGATGCCTATGATCATAGTTTGGTGACCTGAGGGATGCCTATGATCATAGTTTGGTGACCTGAGGGATGCCTATGATCATAGTTTGGTGACCTGAGGGATGCCTATGATCATAGTTTGGTGACCTGAGGGATGCATATGATCATAGTTTGGTGACCTGAGGGATGCATATGATCATAGTTTGGTGACCTGAGGGATGCCTATGATCATCGGTTTCAAGTGTCGACACACGGCAGACTTACGTCTGTTGTGGTGGTGGTGGTGGTGGTGGTGGTGGTGGTGGGGGGGGGGGGGGGGGGGGGGGGGGGGGGCTCTGGGTCACCCCATCTTCGCTCCAGGTCAACACACATGATGTTTTCCAAGGTCACCGGGTCCCTCACCAGCCCGTGGCCCGTCCTCGCGTGAGCAATGCCTGGTAGTCGACAGCTCATTTTCTCCTCGTCTATCTCTCTCATCCGAGGTGAAAAATCTCTCTCTCTCTCTCTCTCTCTCTCTCTCTCTTGCCTTCCACCACTTGGCAGCCGCCTGATTGGATTAACATTATGTCTTATTAACATACAATGTGAGGGAAGAAGATTGTAAACATAAAACACACACACACACACCCACACACACACACACACACACCCACACACATACACACACACACACACAGTGGGGATGAGGAGTACTGGAAGAAGAAGGACAAAAGCAAGAATGAATGACTTCCAGGCCTGGAAAACCCCTCCCCTCACATCTTCCAGGCCTGGAAAACCCCTCCCCTCACATCTTCCAGGCCTGGAAAACCCCTCCCCTCACATCTTCCAGGCCTGGAAAACCCCTCCCCTCACATATTCCAGGCCTGGAAAACCCCTCCCCTCACCTCTTCCAGGCCTGGAAAACCCCTCCCCTCACATCTTCCAGGCCTGGAAAACCCCTCCCCTCACATCTTCCAGGCCTGGAAAACCCCTCCCCTCACATATTCCAGGCCTGGAAAACCCCTCCCCTCACATCTTCCAGGCCTGGAAAACCCCTCCCCTCACATCTTCCAGGCCTGGAAAACCCCTCCCCTCACATATTCCAGGCCTGGAAAACCCCTCCCCTCACATCTTCCAGGCCTGGAAAACCCCTCCCCTCACATCTTCCAGGCTTGGAAAACCCCTCCCCTCACATCTTCCAGGCCTGGAAAACCCCTCCCCTCACATCTTCCAGGCCTGGAAAACCCCTCCCCTCACATCTTCCAGGCCTGGAAAACCCCTCCCCTCACATCTTCCAGGATCAAGAGAAATGATGATGATGATGATGAAGGAGAGATCGTATGCTCGGGGGGTCAGGAGGAGGAAGGAGGTGAGAATATGTCCAGCTCCGGCGGCCAAAGATGCCATCCCATGTCGGCTCCTCCCTACATGTTGCGCTTCATCACGTCGCTGGTCACTGCTGGTTCCTAGGTGGCCCCAGAGTCCCATACTGAAGTATACATATATATATATATATATATATATATATATATATATATATATATATATATATATATATATATATATATGTCCCATCAAGGACACGTATGAGAGAAGATGGCTCATGTGCCTCATGTCTTGCTACATGACCTGATCTTAAAGATGACCAGATAAGACACTCTCAAATCCACAGGTTTTCTGTTGTGGGGTTCAGTCCTTCCTGCATCTCCAACCCCAACCACCCCAGATGGGGTAGGATGAGTGAGGCCCAGTGTTCAGTGGGGGGGGCAACCCCAAGGAGGGAAGTTGGTCGAGATGAACCTGAGACTCGAGTTAGCTCTTCAGCGAGACGACGTTGTGGTCGTCATCATCAAGACAACACAAGGTGTGTCCTCCAACTTCCATCAGTCTTAAGAACCATCTCCAATCCACCCCGGATGGGGTAGGATGAGTGAGGCCCAGTGTTCAGTGGGGGGGGCAACCCCAAGGAGGGAAGTTGGTCGAGATGAACCTGAGACTCGAGTTAGCTCTTCAGCGAGACGACGTTGTGGTCGTCATCATCAAGACAACACAAGGTGTGTCCTCCAACTTCCATCAGTCTTAAGAACCATCTCCAATCCACCCCGGATGGGGTAGGATGAGTGAGGCCCAGTGTTCAGTGGGGGGGGCAACCCCAAGGAGGGAAGTTGGTCGAGATGAACCTGAGACTCGAGTTAGCTCTTCAGCGAGACGACGTTGTGGTCATCATCAGCCCAAGACAACACAAGGTGTGTCCTCCAACTTCCATCAGTCTTAAGAACTAGATGGAAAGAGTCAACGAAAGACGATCATTCTCCCTAATGGCCAAATGTTTGTCTCCCCGGACTTGATTGATGGCTTGATTGCTTGCTTGATTGCTTGCTTGATTGATTGCTTGATTGCTTGCTTGATGGCTTGCTTGCTTGCTTGCTCGGCTTAAGTGGCCAGAATCAGCGAGAGAGCCAATTCTGACGCGGGATTTTGAGGCATCTACTGCCGGAGATGTGATGATGGGTAATGTATTAATACATTATAATGATGATGGGTAATGTATTAATACGTTATAATGATGATGGGTAATGTATTAATACATTATAATGATGATGGGTAATGTATTAATACATTATAATGATGATGGGTAATGTATTAATACGTTATAATGATGATGGGTAATGTATTAATACGTTATAATGATGATGGGTAATGTATTAATACGTTATAATGATGATGGGTAATGTATTGATACATTATAATGATGATGGGTAATGTATTAATACATTATAATGATGATAGGTAATGTATTAATACATTATAATGATGATGGGTAATGTATTAATACATTATAATGATGATGGGTAATGTATTAATACATTATAATGATGATGGGTAATGTATTAATACATTATAATGATGATAGGTAATGTATTAATACATTATAATGATGATACATTACCATGATAAAACACACACATACTTTATGTATTCGCCATTTTCCGTGTTAGCGAGGTAGCGTTGAAAACAGAAGACTGAGCCTTAGAGGGAATATCTTCACTTGGCCCCCTTCTCTGTTCCTTCTTTTGGAAAGGAATACAGGAGGGGAGGATTTCCAGCCTCCCGTTACCTCCCCTTTTAGTCGCCTTCTACGACACGCAGGGAATACGTGGGAAGTATTCTTTCTCCCCTAACCCCAGGGATATATATATATTTATATATGTATATATATATATATATATATATATATATATATATATATATATATATATATATATATATATATATATATATATATATACACCAGATGGCGCACTAGCTGCGTCTCTACGTTGTATATCAACTAAATGATTCATCTACCTTCCCTGATGATGTGATCAATACACGAAATTGCACTTGGGAACTTATCATGTTCCATATTTTCCTTGTGGACAAAAAGGAATATATCAGCGTTTACACTTACGTGGAACCACTACTTCGTGTAAATGTAAACGTGTTTACACATCAATTTACGTTGTCGTGTTTGGTGTAAAAATCTTACGTTTCTGGTTGTCATGGTGGACGACACTAGTGGGAGGGGAAAATATATAATGGGATAATCATGTTAAGATATGTGTCAGATTGGGTAAAAGAAAATGGGTCGTACGTTACCCCTGACCCCAGAAAAATGATTATGCAGTTTATTCATAGAAAATGAAGAATGGTCTTAATATTCACGACTTTCATGGTGAAATATTGAACCTTTTTAGAAAACATGTTCTTCTCTAAATTGGCCTGCCACTGCACGACACCATCAGCATAAATCCTTCCTGATATCACCCGACTGGCCCCTCCAAGACCTCCAAATTAACTTGACTGGCCCCTCCAAGACCTTCAAAATCATATGACTGGCCCTCTAAAACCTCCAGATTAACATGACTGGCCCCTCCAAGACCTCCAAAATCACTTGTCTGGCCCCACCAAGTCCTCCAAATTAACTTGACTGGCCCCTCCAAGACCTCCAAATTAACTTGACTGGCCCTCCAAGACCTCCAAATTAACTTGACTGGCCCCTCCAAGACCTCCAAATTAACTTGACTGGCCCTCCAAGACCTCCAAAATCACATGACTGGCCCTCCAAGACCTCCAAAATGACTCGATTGGCCCTCAAAAGTCTCAAGAATTACCCTCCAGTGGGAGGTTAGGATCCCTTCATCATCATAACAAACCAAAACATCAAAGATCCTCACCACACTGACTACACCAGCAGCAGCAGGAGACGACCTACCACACTGACTACCACACCAGCAGGAGACGACCTACCACACTGACCACCACACCAGCAGGAGGAGACGACCTACCACACTGACCACCACACCAGCAGCAGGAGACGACCTACCACACTGACCACCACACCAGGAGACGACCTACCACACTGACCACCACACCAGCAGCAGCAGGAGACGACCTACCACACTGACCACCACACCAGCAGCAGGAGGAGACGACCTACCACACTGACCACCACACCAGCAGGAGACGACCTACCACACTGACCACCACCACACCAGCAGCAGGAGACGACCTACCACACTGACCACCACCACACCAGCAGCAGGAGACGACCTACCACACTGACCACCACACCAGCAGCAGCAGGAGACGACCTACCACACTGACCACCACACCAGCAGCAGGAGACGACCTACCACACTGACCACCACACCAGCAGGAGACGACCTACCACAATGACCACCACACCAGCAGCAGGAGACGACCTACCACACTGACTACACCAGCAGCAGCAGGAGACGACCTACCACACTGACCACCACACCAGCAGCAGGAGGAGACGACCTACCACACTGACCACCACACCAGCAGCAGCAGGAGACGACCTACCACACTGACCACCACACCAGCAGCAGGAGACGACCTACCACACTGACCACCACACCAGCAGGAGGAGACGACCTACCACAATGACCACCACACCAGCAGGAGACGACCTACCACACTGACCACCACACCAGCAGGAGACGACCTACCACACTGACCACCACACCAGCAGCAGGAGACGACCTACCACACTGACTACACCAGCAGCAGCAGGAGACGACCTACCACACTGACCACCACACCAGCAGCAGGAGGAGACGACCTACCACACTGACCACCACACCAGCAGCAGCAGGAGACGACCTACCACACTGACCACCACACCAGCAGCAGGAGACGACCTACCACACTGACCACCACACCAGCAGGAGGAGACGACCTACCACAATGACCACCACACCAGCAGGAGACGACCTACCACACTGACCACCACACCAGCAGGAGACGACCTACCACACTGACCACCACACCAGCAGCAGGAGACGACCTACCACACTGACCACCACACCAGCAGGAGACGACCTACCACAATGACCACCACACCAGCAGGAGACGACCTACCACACTGACCACCACACCAGCAGGAGACGACCTACCACACTGACCACCACACCAGCAGGAGACGACCTACCACACTGACCACCACACCAGCAGCAGGAGACGACCTACCACACTGACCACCACACCAGCAGGAGGGAACCTCTCAGTACCTCGCTTGTGTGGCCATATATCACCATCATTGTGTCTGTCCCTTGGGATATAATTATCCCAGTCATGTTAGAGGTCGGGATGATGTAAGTTGGGACATGTTGGGGTGGTGTAAGTTGGCATGTTGGGTCGACGTCATGTGCAGGTCAAACTGACTGGCATAGTTCCTGAGGGCGCGCGCTCCTTGATATGATGTTCCTTGATGCTACTGGTGGTGTGTTGAGTTACGTGGTGTTGGAGAGATCGTGTGTGTGTGTGTGTGTGTGTGTAACAGCCAACATTCTGCTCCTCCAGCTTGTCTCATCACATCTTCACTCCAACATTATCGTCCGTCCCTTCATTTATCTCTGAAGTTCGTGATGATAATTCCTTTATCATTTATTTATACGTGGAGGAGGTGAGAGGTTTGTGTATCGTCTGGTTTCTACTCCGACATTTGAGGTTACACGAAATAGATCTAAGATCATCATAAGAGTTCACATCTTGTCACCACCAGTTCCCTCCCTCTCTCTCTCTCTCTCTCTCCTCCTCCTCCTTCTTCAGTCCACCCCATCACCGTGGCTCCTCTCCCTCTCTCTCTCTCTCTCTCTCTCTCTCTCTCTCTCTCTCTCTCTCTCTCTCTCTCTTCCTCTTGTCACCTCCCGAGGGAGGTGGCACAACACTGAGCCTCGCACTGGAACTTCTTAAATCGATGTCGTAAACCGCGACCCCTTTCCAGCGGGACGGGTCCACACAGACACACACACACACACACACACCTTTCCTGGGTCCTGAGGGAGAGAGGGAGGGTCTTCCTCGGGTCCTGAAGGAGAGGGAGGGTCTTCCTCGGGTCCTGAAGGAGAGGGAAGATCTTTCTCAGATCCTGAAGGAGAGGGAGGGTCTTCCTTGGGTCCTGAAGGAGAGAAGGAAGTTCTTCCTTGGGTCATGAAGGAGAGGGAAGGTCTTCCTCAGGTCCTCCTGGTCTTCTTCGTCACTCTCCCTTGGTGTTCCTGGTCTACGTTAAGACTCATAAGCCTCTGTGAGCAGCGTCAGGCCACGCCGTCAGCTAAATCCCGGGGTCACGGTAGAGACCACGATGGTCTTCAGTGTTGAGGGGGGAGGGGGGACCACGGAGACGACGGTGGGATCCGCCAGGTGGAGATCTGGGATGCCTGGATCCCCAGCCGGGACATCTTGGTCTCTGGGTCACAACAGTGAGGACCATGACAACACTGGCGCAGTGGACCTCCCTCAGCCAGGGTCTGCACCCACAGCTTCCCTCACTATACAGACCCTGGGGTCTGGAAGATACCCACAACTTCCCTCACTATACAGACCCTGGGGTCTGGAAGGGACCCACAACTTCCCTCACTATACAGACCCTGGGGTCTGGAAGAGACCCACAGCTTCCCTCACTATACAGACCCTGGTGCCAGGAAGAGACCCACAACTTTCCTCACTATACAGACCCTGGTGGTGCCTGGAAGAGACCCACAGCTTCCCTCACAACACAGACCCTGGTCCCTCAACTTTACCCTGTCACATTCGCGACTTTAAATCACCTTTCTTCTGAGCACAACGGCATTGCGATACCTTTTTTTTTCAAACCCTGACGGGAACGAAGAGATATCGACATGATGAATTCGATCCTCCAATCCAAGAAATAATAACAAGAACAAGAAGAAGACAAGAGTTGACGGAGTGATCACACTCGTCGAATATCATATGCAAAGAACCTCCACACTAACGTAAAACACTGAGAGATAAGATCGTATTTAGTGGAGAGAGAGAGAGAGAGAGAGGGAGAGAGAGAGAGAGAGAGAGAGAGAGAGAGAGAGAGAGAGAGAGAGAGAGAGAGAGAGAGAGAGAGAGAGAGAGAGTAGAGAGAGAGAGAGAGAGGCAGCAGTGGTACCAACGCCTGACAGAGACATATAAACCCCCGTCAGAAGACATGTAAACATTAACACTTGATAATTGGCATCATCCAATGTGATTTCACCTCCAACTTGTGTGTGTGGCGTCGTGTGTCTCCTAGACAACTTCTCCTTCATAATGACTCGAAAATCGTGATAAACGGACGGGTCGGTTTTTTCCCGCCTCAGTGTCTGGCCATCTGCATGCATAATGTAGGACGCTGTGAAAATGGTGAGCTAGGAATGGAGGGCAACACGAGGGACATAATTTTTTTTTTTTCATTTATTAGACTTAGTCGCTGTTTCTCGCGTTAGCGAAGTAGCGCAAGGAAACAGACGAAAGAATGGCCCAACCCACCTATGTACATATGTATACACATACACGTCCACACACGCACATATACATACCTATACATTTTAACGTATACATACATATACATACTCAGACATATACATATATACACATGTATATATTCATACTTGCTGCCTTCATCCATTCCCGTTGCCACCCCGCCACACATGAAATGGCAAACTCCTTCCCCCGCGCGCGCCCGAGGTAGCGCTAGGAAAAGATAACAAAGGCCACATTCGTTCACACTCAGTCTCTAGCTGTCATGTGTAATGCACCGAAACCACAGCTCCCTTTCCACATCCAGGCCCCACAAAACTTTCCATGGTTTACCCCAGACGCTTCACATGCCCTTATTCAATCCTCTGACAGCACGTCGTACCCGGTATACCACATCGCTCCAATTCACTCTACTCCGTGCACGCCTCTCACCCTCCTGCATGTTCAGGCCCCTATCGCTCAAAATCTTTTTCACGCCATCCATCCACCTCCAGTTTGGTCTCCCACTTCTCCTCATTCCCTCCACCTCTGACACATACATCCTAAAAAAAAGTATCTAAAACGGATATCTGCAAGTTTTCAAAAGACAAGAGAGACATTACTGAGTAACTAACCTCAAAAAACGCCCATTTGATATGATGGTATCCCCCTGCAGAAAACGGGATGAGCCTTTCCTTGGCCTAAGGAAAGGCTCTTTCTCCAGGATGTCAAGTGTATTGGAGGAAACTACTCCATCTAATTAGTGTTTACACGAGTTAATTGGGGTAATTCCCCTGGACTCGCAAAACCAGTGTTGTGGGTTGTGGTCAGACAAGTGAACTTTTCATTTAACGTTTCAAACGCACAGAAATTGTGTTGCACAGAGATGTACATGGGTTGTGTTGCACAGAAATGCTCATGGGCTGTGTTGCACAAAGATGCACACAGTGTGTTGCACAAAGATCCACACAGGTAGTGTATATAGTTTATATAGCCTAGTGTTATTATAGGTATAGAGCGTAATGTTATATACAGCGTTGTGTATATAGTTTATATAGCGTAGTGTTATGTATGGGTATACAGTGTAATGTTATATATAATGTAGTGTATAAGTGTATATAGTTTAGTGTTATATATATATATATATATATATATATATATATATATATATATATATATATATATATATATAGGTTTATAGTGTAATGTTATATCCATATAATGTAGTGTATATAGTGTAGTGTATATAGTTTATATTGTGTAGTGTTATATATAGGTATATAGCAAAACGTTATATCCACATAATGTCCATAGTCCTGTTCTTAAGCACGGGGGAAAACCAGCTACCCACGTCATCCAATATTCCACAAAATCCCACTGAAAGAAAAGCTTATCTTTTACGTGAATAACACTGTCCACGGGAGCGAGCGGCTCGCATAACACATTTCCAATTTCAGCCCTTGATTTCACGTCATACTGTTGGTGGTTTGTCTTTCTAAACAGATCTGGATCACTGTGATTGTTCTCCAGCAGATAACCTGGTCATAGACCATCAGGTCTTGTGTTATCTGTCCTTCCCATGTACTGTCCTCCAGCAGATAACCTGGTCATAGACCATCAGGTCTTGTGTTATCTGTCCTTCCCATGGACAGTGTTCCAGCAGATAACCTGGTCATAGACCATCAGGTCTTGTGTTATCTGTCCTTCCCATGTACTGTCCTCCAGCAGATAACCTGGTCATAGACCATCAGGTCTTGTGTTATCTGTCCTTCCCATGTACTGTCCTCCAGCAGATAACCTGGTCATAGACCATCAGGTCTTGTGTTATCTGTCCTTCCCATGTACTGTCCTCCAGCAGATAACCTGGTCATAGACCATCAGGTCTTGTGTTATCTGTCCTTCTCATGGACAGTCTTCCAGCAGATAACCTGGTCATAGACCATCAGGTCTTGTGTTATCTGTCCTTCCCATGTACTGTCCTCCAGCAGATAACCTCGTCACAGACCACCAGGTCTTCTGACATCTGGCTTTCCTATGCACTGTTAACACTGTCCTCTTTCCCCACCTCCTATATATATATCTCTCTGGTATGGAATCTCTCCCTCCCTTACTGCCTGTCGCCAGCAATATTGTTCTCGTCCCCTTGCAATATGTCATCCTTCTCTTCCATTAACGTCACCCACACTCTCCTCCACCCGTCATCACCTACACACCGACCAACAGAGTGTTTCAGTCATTTGTCTTTCCATACACCAAAATGTTCTATGAACTGGCTTCTTCGTTTTTGGTTTTCGGTTTTTTCTTACTTAGATTCTTGGTTTACTTTTACCCAATTTAAGGGTAGGATTTTAGGTTATATGATGCCATAGGTCATCTGAACCATTTGTAGCACACTATGTCTGCACTAGTCAAAATTACGACCAAATCATCGTCTCTCTATATTAATTTCTATCTAGGTCACAGGGGGCGGTGACCCCAGTAAAACTCCCTGGGTTCCTGGGGGGGCGCGTGAAACCCACCTAACCTCCCCACATTCCTGGCTCATCTCCCCTAAGTCTCCTAAGTCAATAACCCCTCGCTGACCTCCCCAGGTCTCTGGGGGGCGCTGACACACCCCACCAACCCCCCAGCTAACTACTCATTTTACATACATACTCGGCCAATCACGGGACGTCAAGCCATGGCTAACTACCTCTGGTCCAACCAATCCATCTCGTGAGGCAGTTCGTCCTCACCTTCGTCAGGCGTCGTTTAAAAGGCCCTCTCGTCACTACCGAAGTCCTTTATCTACCTCCCAGCGTCCCTGCTGAGAGCGACCCCCCTCTCATCTCTCCACTCACCCGTCGACTGGTCGAAACTGTGTGGTATAAGCTCCCACTCGCTCTCCCCCTGTCCACGAGAAGCGATGACTATGGACGACCCCTGAATGTAGTCCATGTTGGAAATTCTACACTCCACGGACCCATCCCCCAGCTCCTTGGTGGCCTTTTCTACCACTCACATTACACACTCCACGGACCCATCCCCCAGCTCCTTGGTGGCCTTTTCTACCACTCACATTACACACTCCACGGACCCATCCCCCAGCTCCTTGGTGGCCTTTTCTACCACTCACATTACACACTCCACGGACCCATCCCCCCAGTCCTTGGTGGCCTTTTCTACCACTCACATTATACACTCCACGGACCCATCCCCCAGCCCCTTGGTGGCCTTATCTACCACTCACATTACACACTCCACGGACCCATCCCCCAGCTCCTTGGTGGCCTTTTCTACCACTCACATTACACACTCCACGGACCTATCCCCCAGCTCCTTGGTGGCCTTATCTACCACTCACATTACACACTCCACGGACCCATCCCCCAGCTCCTTGGTGGCCTTTTCTACCACTCACATTACACACTCCACGGACCCATCCCCCAGCTCCTTGGTGGCCTTTTCTACCACTCACATTACACACTCCACGGACCCATCCCCCAGCTCCTTGGTGGCCTTTTCTACCACTCACATTACACTCCCTCCGGCATAAACTTGAGACTAATGTCACGGAGAATACCAAATGCGACCATGAATAATCAACTGGATCATTCTGATCGCCGTGAAGGTCTTTGGGGAGATGCATTAGGGTCCGCCCGATAGACCCCCTAAGGCCCTTCTCATAAGACAGACCCACCCACCCCCGATGGACAGTGGGTGTGCCACGTCTCACAGTGTTAACACGGGTGTCGGTCAGTCTCCGTGTTGGATCCAACCCCCTTCCCTCCCTGAGCTGGCAGACGACTGACTGATTGGGATCAAGTCTCGTCTTAGCCCAACAGATGATGCTCTTCTCTTGTCTCTGGTGTCGAATCGAAGCGTCTTCTCTGGGGTCTTGTCGCATCCTGATGTGACATCCACATCACTTCAGTCTTTACATCTGTGATGGCTGAACTCTTATTCAGCTTTTCATTATGTCTGCTTTTAAAATCTCCTTTTGAATATTTTATTCTTGATACGAGAACCATGTCTGATATATTACTTCGATGCCACAGAGTTTCCTTGATGTAATATCTAAAATATTCTCAAATATTCTACCATAAATGATAATATCTTTATCCCTAATATTCTCAAGTATTCTAATACCATAAATGATAATATCTTTATCCCTTTATTCATGGGGGGGGGGGTCGTCTCTCATAACTGGTTGTGATTATAAGTAACTTAAATACAGTGTCTCTCTAACTTTTCAACCCATGATTTAAGTAATTCACACACACACACACACACACACACACACACACACACACACACACACACACACACGCCTTACTTATAATACTTGTGGAAATGTAGGTATGATACCTATAATACTTGTGGAAATGTAGGTAAGATACCTATAATTTCACTATCTTAGTTTTAACGTCGTAAATTCAAATGATTAAATGATAAACTGTGGATTTTCTACGTTAGCGAGGAACAATTGGGAGGTTATTTACGACAACATAGAACTTTGATTTACACAGTAAATTGGCGTCACTCCAACCTTGGCTCTTACAAGGTAAATTAAACATTTGTATTTGGACTTCATTAGTGATTCTCCTGACAAACACACGCACACACACACACATACACACACACACACACACACTCTCTCTCTCTCTCTCTCTCTCTCTCTCTCTCTCTCTCTCTCTCTCTCTCTCTCTCTCTCTTAGTCGCCTTGCACTAACTCACCTCTCACACACACACACACCCTGTTCCCACATGTAATACTCACACATACTCATTCTTAAACACTCTCCTCTGCCCCCACACACACTCTTTATCACTCTCTCTCTCTCTCTCTCTCTCTCTCTCTCTCTCTCTCTCTCTCTCTCTCTCTCTCTCTCTCTTCCTACACAATCTCTTCTCACACCCTCGGTCCTTACATTCATCCATCTTGACCCCACCCACCCTTCTCTTCTTCCCAAACTCTCCTTTCTAACTCTCACTCACCTCCAATCTCTCTCTCTCTCTCTCTCTCTCTCTCTCTCTCTCTCTCTCTCTCTCTCTCTCTCTCTCTCTCAAGCATTAATCCCTCCGTCAATGCAGCAATTTCTCCTCCCTTCCTTAACATCTAACATCGTTTTCTTCACTTCTTTCCCTGACTCTATACTCTGTGATCAGCCACTATTGAACTGGCTGATCTATTGTCCCTGTTTTTCCCCTCCACCTTGATAAGGTCATTAGGATAATATTACTCCTCTCCACCAGATAACCTCGTCCTGTTATCTGCTTCTTCCCCCCTCGTCACATTGTCCTCCTCCAGGGCAGGGGGAGAGAGAACAGAACCTTCGTCAGCCACTCCGTCAGGTAATCTATCGTCTGTGTCTCTTTCCTGTGTCCCCCCCAACGAGATCCGATACGTCGATCATGGCCTTCCAGTGGTTAATCTTGTCATAGATCAACAGGTCCTTCTGTTATCTGGCCCTCTGGCCTCTTTTGCCTTCCATGAACCTACATGGGACGACGTACCTTGAGTTCCCCCCCCCCCCCCCCACGTATCTACATGGGTAGAGCCTCAGCTCAAGAGACAGCTACCAAATACAAGAGGAGAGGCAGCTTTCTATCCTCTTAACTAAGTTCTTGCCTCAGATGTGTGCCTCTTTTCACACAGCTCGGTTTAGAAAGCACGTGATACGTGTGTGCCTGATACAGTGGCTAGCTGGCTTAGCAGATCCACCTCGGTTTACTTCACTGGGGGCCGAAAAACAGGACTGTCCACACATGTTCAGAAGGGTAAGGTAAATACCACACTAAACTCGCCTCGTCTATCTCCAGATTAGGATATACATGTTGTATAAAGACAGGCGCATGAGCTGGGTGGGAGGGTTGGGTTTAGACGAGACTGTGTTTGTAATTCTGAAAGTACGGGTATCTCTATTGACATTACATTAGGTAGCTGAAATCTCAGACGGACTGATGGGGGACAGGAGGCCCCGGGCCCTCCGATGAACAGAATATCTAAATGGAATGGAACAAGAGAGAGAGAGAGAGAGACATGTCAGAGGAGCCTTTCCAAATGGGAGGAGGTCGTAGTAAGTGGCGTGACCTCGGGATTTCTGTTTTGGGGCCGTTACTCTTCTTGATCCCCTGTGAGTAACTTGCCAGAAAGTATGGCCTAATACCTGACTATGTCTGCAGATGATGCAGAAGTTATGGGTGACGTGAAAAATATGGCAGGAGGAGGATTGCATCGGCTTACAAGGGGACTTAAACACACTCACGTCTGACCCATGGTCGATGAAATCCAACCGCAGCAAATGGAAATTCATAAGGATGAAAGGAAGACCTCAATATGATTATCATCCAGCAGGATATAAACTCCAGAAGTATTCGAACATCTTCAACCTCACATACAAACGTGAATATACAGACTCCAACACCAAGTGAGACCCTGAATCTTCCCGGAGCAAATACATTATCATTTCCCCCCAACCAGAAGCCAGAAGAACAAGACGAAGCAAATCACGAAACAACATACCACAGTAGTTGGCTGGTGATTGGAGCAGCCAGTGGGACCTTTGATGCTTAATGAGAATACCAAAGACGACTTCAGATGACTGTAATGAGATTCCTACGCAAAATAATTAAATCATTACGTTTCTCACAGGTTTAAATACGTGTGTGAGTGTGTGTGTGCGTGTGTGTGTGTATGTGTGTGCGTGTGTGTGTGAGTGTGTGTGTGCGTGTGTGCGCGTGTGTGTGTGTGTGTGTGTGTGTGTGTGTGTGTGTGTGTGTGTGTGTGTGTGTGTGGGTATATATATATATATATATATATTCTTTCTTTCTTTTAAACTATTCGCCATTTCCCGCGTTAGCGAGGTAGCGTTAAGAACAGAGGACTGGGCCTTTTTTGGAATATCCTCACCTGGCCCCCTCTGTTCCTTCTTTTGGAAAATTAAAAAAAAAAAAAAAAAAACGAGAGGGGAGGATTTCCAGCCCCCCGCTCCCTCCCCTTTTAGTCGCTTTCTACGACACGCAGGGAATACGTGGGAAGTATTCTTAATCCCCTATCCCCAGGGATAATATAAATATATATATAAATATATATATATATATATATATATATATATATATATATATATATATATATATATAATTTTTTTTTTTTTTTTTTTTTTTGCTTTGTCGCTGTCTCCCGCGTTTGCGAGGTAGCGCAAGGAAACAGACGAAAGAAATGGCCCAACCCACCCCCATACACATGCCTTGATTCAATCCACTGACAGCACGTCAACCCCGGTATACCACATCGCTCCAATTCACTCTATTCCTTGCCCTCCTTTCACCCTCCTGCATGTTCAGGCCCCGATCACACAAAATCTTTTTCACTCCATCTTTCCACCTCCAATTTGGTCTCCCTCTTCTCCTCGTTCCCTCCACCTCCGACACATATATCCTCTTGGTCAATCTTTCCTCACTCATTCTCTCCATGTGACCAAACCATTTCAAAACACCCTCTTCTGCTCTCTCAACCACGCTCTTTTTATTTCCACACATCTCTCTTACCCTTACGTTACTTACTCGATCAAACCACCTCACACCACACATTGTCCTCAAACATCTCATTTCCAGCACATCCATCCTCCTGCGCACAACTCTATCCATAGTCCACGCCTCGCAACCATACAACATTGTTGGAACCACTATTCCTTCAAACATACCCATTTTTGCTTTCCGAGATAATGTTCTCGACTTCCACACATTCTTCAAGGCTCCCAGAATTTTCGCCCCCTCCCCCACCCTATGATCCACTTCCGCTTCCATGGTTCCATCCGCTGCCAGATCCACTCCCAGATATCTAAAACACTTCACTTCCTCCAGTTTTTCTCCATTCAAACTCACCTCCCAATTGAATTGACCCTCAACCCTACTGTACCTAATAACCTTGCTCTTATTCACATTTACTCTTAACTTTCTTCTTTCACACACTTTACCAAACTCAGTCACCAGCTTCTGCAGTTTCTCACATGAATCAGCCACCAGCGCTGTATCATCAGCGAACAACAACTGACTCACTTCCCAAGCTCTCTCATCCCCAACAGACTTCATACTTGCCCCTCTTTCCAAAACTCTTGCATTCACCTCCCTAACAACCCCATCCATAAACAAATTAAACAACCATGGAGACATCACACACCCCTGCCGCAAACCTACATTCACTGAGAACCAATCACTTTCCTCTCTTCCTACACGTACACATGCCTTACATCCTCGATAAAAACTTTTCACTGCTTCTAACAACTTGCCTCCCACACCATATATTCTTAATACCTTCCACAGAGCATCTCTATCAACTCTATCATATGTCTTCTCCAGATCCATAAATGCTACATACAAATCCATTTGCTTTTCTAAGTATTTCTCACATACATTCTTCAAAGCAAACACCTGATCCACACATCCTCTACCACTTCTGAAACCACACTGCTCTTCCCCAATCTGATGCTCTGTACATGCCTTTACCCTCTCAATCAATACCCTCCCATATAATTTGCCAGGAATACTCAACAAACTTATACCTCTGTAATTTGAGCACTCACTCTTATCCCCTTTGCCTTTGTACAATGGCACTATGCAAGCATTCCGCCAATCCTCAGGCACCTCACCATGAGTCATACATACATTAAATAACCTTACCAACCAGTCAACAATACAGTCACCCCCTTTTTTAATAAATTCCACTGCAATACCATCCAAACCTGCTGCCTTGCCGGCTTTCATCTTCCGCAAAGCTTTTACTACCTCTTCTCTGTTTACCAACTCATTTTCCCTAACCCTCGCACTTTGCACACCACCTCGACCAAAACACCCTATATCTGCCACTCTATCATCAAACACATTCAACAAACCTTCAAAATACTCACTCCATCTCCTTCTCACATCACCACTACTTGTTATCACCTCCCCATTTGCGCCCTTCACTGAAGTTCCCATTTGCTCCCTTGTCTTACGCACTTTATTTACCTCCTTCCAGAACATCTTTTTATTCTCCCTAAAATTTAATGATACTCTCTCACCCCAACTCTCATTTGCCCTTTTTTTCACCTCTTGCACCTTTCTCTTGACCTCCTGTCTCTTTCTTTTATACGTCTTCCACTCAATTTCATTTTTTCCCTGAAAAAATCGTCCAAATGCCTCTCTCTTCTCTTTCACTAATACTCTTACTTCTTCATCCCACCACTCACTACCCTCTCTAATCAACCCACCTCCCACTCTTCTCATGCCACAAGCATCTTTTGCGCAATCCATCACTGATTCCCTAAATACATCCCATTCCTCCCCCACTCCCCTTACTTCCATTGTTCTCACCTTTTTCCATTCTGTACTCAGTCTCTCCTGGTACTTCCTCACACAAGTCTCCTTCCCAAGCTCACTTACTCTCACCACCCTCTTCACCCCAACATTCACTCTTCTTTTCTGAAAACCCATACAAATCTTCACCTTAGCCTCCACAAGATAATGATCAGACATCCCTCCAGTTGCACCTCTCAGCACATTAACATCCAAAAGTCTCTCTTTCGCGCGCCTGTCAATTAACACGTAATCCAATAACGCTCTCTGGCCATCTCTCCTACTTACATAAGTATACTTATGTATATCTCGCTTTTTAAACCAGGTATTCCCAATCATCAGTCCTTTTTCAGCACATAAATCTACAAGCTCTTCACCATTTCCATTTACAACACTGAACACTCCATGTATACCAATTATTCCCTCAACTGCCACATTACTCACCTTTGCATTCAAATCACCCAACACTATAACCCGGTCTCGTGCATCAAAACCACTAACACACTCATTCAGCTGCTCCCAAAACACTTGCCTCTCATGATCTTTCTTCTCATGCCCAGGTGCATATGCACCAATAATCACCCATCTCTCTCCATCAACTTTCAGTTTTACCCATATTAATCGAGAATTTACTTTCTTACATTCTATCACATACTTCCACAACTCCTGTTTCAGGAGTCCTGCTACTCCTTCCCTTGCTCTTGTCCTCTCACTAACCCCTGACTTTACTCCCAAGACATTCCCAAACCACTCTTCCCCTTTACCCTTGAGCTTCTTATCACTCAGAGCCAAAACATCCAGGTTTCTTTCCTCAAACATACTACCTATCTCTCCTTTTTTCACATCTTGGTTACATCCACACACATTTAGGCACCCCAATCTGAGCCTTCGAGGAGGATGAGCACTCCCCGCGTGACTCCTTCTTCTGTTTCCCATTTTAGAAAGTTAAAAAATACAAGGAGGGGAGGATTTCTGGCCCCCCGCTCCCGTCCCCTCCAGTCGCCTTCTATATAAAACCAATAGTATGGCTGTCTTAATGACACAGGACAACTGGCAAGTTTTGTTTGTGGACACCCAAAAGACTTGACCATCAGGGTAACAAAAGGGACACAACTAACAACATTTAATAAAGATGGACATCAGTTTAGCCATCAGGGGAACTAAGGAGATAAAATTAGCAACCCTTACATGTAAAAGGTTACAACTGGTAACTCTGATACAAAAAATCATCAGTTTTGGCTGTCCAGGTAACTGGAGAGTGTTGTATTATCACTTCTATGGCCATCAAGTGATTAATCGGAAAAATCTGGAGATATATATATATCACATAATGCAGCAGGGGTTCGAACCCAGAACCATTTGCGTGATTGCTGGATAAGCTAAGCACTCAGCTGTGTGGTTAGCGTACCTAGATATCACGCAAATGGGGCCGGGTTCGAAACCTTTCTGTTGGAGGGGATTATGTGCTCTATGAAAAGCGCGCATCCATATGCACTATATATATATATATATATATATATATATATATATATATATATATTCTACCTATTATATTTTGTTGCTGTCTCCCGCGTTAGCGAGGCAGCGCAAGGAACAGACGAAAGAATGGCCCAACTCACCCACAAATACATGTACATGAATGCACACCCACACACGCACATATACATACCTATACATTTCAACGTATACATACATATACATACACAGACATATACATATATACACATGCACATAATTCACACTTGCTGCCTTCATCCATTCTCGTCGCCACCCCGCCGCACAGGAAATAGCACCCCCCTCCCCCAACGCGCACGCGAGGTAGCGCTAGGGAAAGACAACAAAGGCCATATTCGTTCACACTCAGTCTCTAGCTGTCATGTAATAATGCACCGAAACCACGGCTCCCTTTCCACATCTAGGCCCCACAAAACTTTCCATGGTTTACCCCTGACGCTTCACATGCCCTGGTTCAATCCATTGACAGCACGTCGACCCCAGTATACCACATCGTTCCAATTCACTCTATTCCTTGAACGCCTTTCATCCTCCTGTATGTTCAGGCCCCGATCGCTCAAAATCTTTTTCACTCCATCCTTCCACCTCCAATTTGGTCTCCCGCTTCTCCTCGTTCCCTCCACCTCTGACACATATATCCTCTTTGTCAATCTTTCCTCACTCATTCTCTCTATGTGACCAAACCTTTTCATTATACCCTCTTCTGCTCTCACAACCACATTGTTTTTATTTCCACACATCTCTCTTACCCTTTCATTACTTGATCGATCAAACCACCTCACACCACATATTGTCCTCAAACATCTCATTTCCAACACATCCATCCTCCTGCGCACAACTCTATCCATAGCCCACGCCTCGCAACCATATAATACAGTTGGAACCACTATTCCTTCAAACATACCCATTTTTACTCCGAGAAAACGTTCTGGCCTTCCGCACTTTTTTCAACACTACCAGAACCTTCGCCCCCTCCCCCACCCTGTGACTCACTTCCGCTTCCATGGTTCCATCCGCTGCCAGATCCTCTCCCAGATATCTAAAATACTTCACTTCCTCCAGTTTTTCTCCATTCAAACTTACCTCCCAACTGATTTGACCCTCAACCCTACTGTACCTAATAACCTTGCTATTATTCACATTTACTCTCAGCTTTCTTCTTTCACACACTTTACCAAACTCAGTCACCAGCTTCTGCAGTTTCTCATCCGAATCAGCCACCAGCATTGTATCATCAGCGAACAACAACTGACTCGCTTCCCAAGCTCTCTCATCCACAACAGACTGCATACTTGCCCCCCCCCCTCTATCCAAAACTCTTGCATTCACCTCCCTAACAACCCCATCCATAAACAAATTAAACAACCATGGAGACATCACGCATCCCTGCCGCAAACCAACATTCACTGGAAACCAATCATTTTCCTCTCTTCCTACTCGCACACATGCCTTACATCCTCGATAAAAACTTTTCTTTGCCTCTAGCAACTTACCTCCCACACCATATATTCATAATACCTTCCACAGAGCATCTCTATCAACTCTATCATATGCCTTCTCCAGATCCATAAATGCTACATACAAATCCATTTGTTTTCCTTCAAAGCAAACACCTGATCCACACATCCTCTACCACTTCTGAAACCACACTGTTCTTCCACAATCTGATGCTCTGTACATGCCTTCACCCTCTCAATCAATACCCTCCCATAAAATTTCCCAGGAATACTCAACAAACTTACAAGGTTACAGTGATGGGTGATTTGAATGCAAGGGTCAGTACTGTTGCAGTTGAGGAAGTAATTGGTGTACATGGGGTGTTCAATGTTGTAAATGGAAACGGTGAAGAGCTTGTAGATTTGTGTGCTGAAAAAGCACTGGTGATTGGGAATACCTAGTTTAAAAAGAGATATACATATGTATACGTATGTAAGTAGATAAGGTAGCCATAGGGCGTTACTGGATTACGTATCTATTGATAGGCGCGTGAAAGAGAGACTTTTGGATGTTAATGTGCTGAGAGGGACAACCGGAGGGATGTCTGATCACTATCTTGTGGAGGCGAAGGTAAAGATATGCATAGGTTTTCAGAAAAGAAGAGATAATGTTGGGGTGAAGAGAGTGTAGAGTGTAAATGAGCTTGAAAAGGAAGCTTGCGTGAGGAAGTACCAGAAAAATTTGAGAGCAGAATGGAAAAAGGTGAGAGCAAAGGACGTAAGGGAAGTGGGGAAGGAATAGGATATATTTAGGGAAGCAGTGTTGGCTTGCGCAAAAGATGCATGTGGCATAGGAAAGGTGAGAGGTGGGCAGATTAGAAAGGGTAGTGAGTGGTGGGATGAAGAAGTAAGATTGTTCGTGAAAGAGAACAGAGAGTGGTGGGAGGTGGGCAAATTAGAAAGGGTAGTGAGTGGTGGGATGAAGAAGTAAGATTGTTAGTGAAAGAGAACAGAGAGGCATTTGGACGATTTTTGCAGGGAAATAGTACAAATGACTGGGAGATGTATAAAAGAAAGAGGGAAGAGGTCAAGAGAAAGGTGCAAGAGGTGAAAAAGAGGGCAAATGAGAGTTGGGGTGAGAGAGTATCATTAAATTTTAGGGAGAATAAAAAGATGTTTTGGAAGAAGGTAAATCACATGAAACACGAACATCCCAACGCTGTCATGAGTATTCAAATCATTAATGAGAGAGAAAGAATGAACATAGACGGGAACTTAAAGACATATACGATAGGCCAGGTGTGTGTGTGACCTTATGACGTACGGGGTCAGGCGAAGGTCAGGTGGTATACGTGATCACCCAAGGCAAAAGGCAAAGTCAGGTCAAGAAGAAGGCCATGTACTAATGGATGTCGACAATTATCATGAATACGAAGAGAGAGATCTAATGTTTAAAGTGACGAGACTTAATGTTGACAATGCTTTTAAAAGGTGTGTTTAATCATGCTGGATGCTAGTGATGTTTCTATCTACAACTGACAAGGTATACAATTATCTGGGCGTTTTTGCCATTCAGCAATTTGGCCGAAGTCTCACACATGCCCCCCCAAGGAGACGAGAAGATCCTGACATTCAACTGTAGATGTAAACATCAGAGAACAAGGATTCCTGTTCCACAATACTGTGGAACTGGTGTCTCACTCCAGATAAGAGATAAACCTTAAACTATATCTTTGTCACTGTGGACCAAACCTTCTATATGGTAGTCTAGTACTTTTCACACTTAAGAGGGGTAGATTTCACATCACTTCCTTGTCTATCTGACCTAAGGAGTCAATAGGGTGATTCATCTCGTAGTAGTAGATTCTTAGCTTTATATAAATGTTACGAAATGTCCTTGGTTAAGTGTGTGGTGTGTGTGTGTGTGTGTGGTAACCCCCAGCTGCTGAAGAGATAAGGAGGCAATACATGGATCTGTAAGACTAGGGGTCCAAGTCAGGTACCTGGATGCGTAGGGGTGGAAGTATCCACCTGTGGTCAGCAGGAGCTGGTCACGAAGGGAACAATAGATTGATATGAACAACCTACTCTAACTATCTATCTAACGCTGGCATAGCCATTACCTGACACAGTTCCAGAGCAACCCTGGAAAAGCAACCTTTCTCTCTCTCTCTCCATCTATCTCTCATACTCTCTCCCCTCCTTCCTTTTCACCAGTCTGCTTCCTTCTTATCTCATTTCTCCCCACTCTCCAAAATTTCCACATCGCTTTCATCACCCAGTCTCTCTCTCTCTCTCTCTCTCTCTCTCTCTCTCTCTCTCTCTCTCTCTCTCTCTCTCTCCTCCTCCTCCTCCTCACACACACACACACCCTGCACTAACACGGAGCTGCAGCGCGGAACATCGGGGGAAACGTAAAGTCCCGGTAGACAAGACAGAACGGAAACGGGACTAAAAAAAAACCCGAGCCAGTCGTGCGCTTGCCCCTTGGCCCCGCCCGACATGTGACACGGTCCCGGGGTGTCTTGTGACACGGTCCCGGGGTGTCTTGTGACACGGTCCCGGGGTGTCTTGTGATGATGACTGTCAAGGCACAGACGTCACAGTGACGTCATGACACGGTCGTGACTGAAAAGAGAAGGGGGAGGGGTGGGGGGGTAGGGGGGTATGCTCTGACCTGCACACAGTCCAGACCTAAGGGCAAGAATATGCTTGGAAAATGAGGCAAATATCATGACAGTATACATATTTATATGTATATACATGTATATACATGTGTATGTGGGCGGGTTGGGCCATTCCTTCGTCTGTTTCCTTGCGCTACCTCGCTAACGCGGGAGACAGCGACAAAGCAAAATAAAGAAAAAAAAAGAAAAAAAAAATATATATATATATATATATATATATATATATGGTAGCATGGTAGAGGGCAGAGGGAGAGTGAGGGAGGGAGAGAAGGAAAGAGAGAGAGAGAGAGAGAGAGAGAGAGAGAGAGAGAGAGAGAGAGAGAGAGAGAGAGACAGACAGACAGACAGACAGAGAGACAGACAGACAGAGAGAGACCGAATCAAAATGAATCATACACCTTCCTCCCTCGGGAAGGAGGCCCCCCTCCTCCCCCAGACCCCCCCACCCCCACCTTGTTGCACACGTCTCAATGTCTCCTCTTCCCTGGAGGGAGGCCCCCCGCCCCCCCAGGGGCAGGAGGGGGGTCGTCCTCTGGGGGGGGGGAGCTGTGGCCTGGTACTGAGGCCTGGATCGCCTTTTGTTCCGACTTCAAGGAGGATTGGATCTCCTTTATATCCTTCGCAGGAGATTCAGAAACGGGTTAAGATTTCAAGGAGGATTGGATCTCCTTCATTTCCTTCGCAGGAGATCTAGAAGCGGTTTAAAACTTCCAAGGAGGATTGGATCTCCTTTACTTCCTTCGCAGGAGATTCAGAAGCGGGTTCAAACCTGTTAAAGAGGACTGGATCATCTCCGCAAGAGATCCAGAAGCGGGTTAAGATTCCAAGGAGGATTGGATCTCCTTTATTCTCCTCGTAGGAGATTCAGAAGTGGTTTAAACTCGTTATGGAGGACGAGATCTCCTTCATATCTCTCGTAGGAGATTCAGAAGGGGTTTCAGACCTGTTTTGGAGTCCAGGATCTCCTCAGCATTAAACGGAGAGGATATTAGGTCAAGTAGGACCTCGAGTGGTTGGGCTGTACTCGGGATACTGGCTATATTAGGTCAAGTAGGACCTCGAGTGGTTGGGTTGTACTCGGTATAATGGCTATATTAGGTCAAGTAGGACCTCGAGTGGTTGGACTGTACTCAGTTTGATGGCTGTATTAGGTCAAGGTGGACCTCGAGTGGTTGGGTTGTACTCGGTATAATGGCTATATTAGGTCAAGTAGGACCTCGAGTGGTTGGACTGTACTCAGTATGATGGCTGTATTAGGTCAAGGTGGACCTCGAGTGGTTGGGCTGTACTCGGAATACTGGCTATATTAGGTCAAGTAGGACCTCGAGTGGTTGGGCTGTACTCGGGATACTGGCTATATTAGGTCAAGGTGGACCTCAGAGAAACAGTGATGATATAAAGCCTTCGCCATGAGAAACCTTTCTTTTCTTTTCTCTCTAACTCATGTTCAAATTCACGACGGTGAGTCGACTACACATATTCGGGTCACTTTCCTTTCTTCCTTCTTACTTAATTACACTTTCCTTTCTTCCTTCTCACTTAATTACACTTTCCTTTCTTCCTTCTTACTTAAATACACTTTCCTTTCTTCCTTCTTACTTAAATACACTTTCCTTTCTTCCTTCTTACTTAAATACACTTTCCTTTCTTCCTTCTTACTGAAATACACTTCCCTTTCTTCCTTCTTACTTAATTACACTTTCCTTTCTTCCTTCTCACTTAATTACACTTTCCTTTCTTCCTTCTTACTTAATTACACTTTCCTTTCTTCCTTCTCACTTAATTACACTTTCCTTTCTTCCTTCTCACTTAATTACACTTTCCTTTCTTCCTTCTTACTGAAATACACTTTCCTTTCTTCCTTCTTACTTAATTACACTTTCCTTTCTTCCTTCTCACTTAATTACACTTTCCTTTCTTCCTTCTTACTTAAATACACTTTCCTTTCTTCCTTCTTACTGAAATACACTTCCCTTTCTTCCTTCTTACTTGAATACACTTTCCTTTCTTCCTTCTTACTTAAATACACTTTCCTTTCTTCCTTCTTACTTAATTACACTTTCCTTTCTTCCTTCTTACTTGAATACACTTTCCTTTCCTCCTTCTTACTTAAATACACTTTCCTTTCTTCCTTCTTACTGAAATACACTTTCCTTTTTTCCTTCTTACTTAAATACACTTTCCTTTCTTCCTTCTTACTTAAATACACTTTCCTTTCTTCCTTCTTACTTAAATACACCTTTCTTTCTTCCTTCTTACTTAAACACACTTTCCTTTCTTCCTTCTTACTTAAACACACTTTCCTTTCTTCCTTCTTACTTAAATATACCTTCCTTTCTTACTTCTTACTGAAATACACTTTCCTTTTCCTCTCTTACTTAAATACACTCCATCTTCACCTCGCACTGAATATATCACCAGTCTTACAATTCGCACCTGCGCTGCACGTCTTAGAATGAAGGAGGAGGCGATTATGTTGAATGCAACGGTGAAGAAGCCAAATTCATCTTTAGAAACCCTTCCAAATCTCACTCCTTTTCCCCCCTCCACTGCTGAACTTCCAAACACTAAAGAGTTTTACTCCTTCGATTGTACAAATATGAACACTCCAAGTTATGAATATTGTAAACACTGCTAACCAAAAGATGGGGCAAAGTTGAACAGGTGTCGTAACTATGTCTCCTGTGAACAGGTGTTCTCCATCCGTCTCCTGTGAACAGCTGTTCTCCATCCATCTCCTGTGAACAGGTGTTCTCCATCCATCTCCTGTGAACAGGTGTTCTCCATCCATCTCCTGTGAGCAGCTGTTCTCCATCCATCTCCTGTGAACAGGTGTTCTCCATCCATCTCCTGTGAGCAGCTGTTCTCCATCCATCTCCTGTGAGCAGCTGTTCTCCATCCATCTCCTGTGAACAGGTGTTCTTCATCCATCTCCTGTGAGCAGCTGTTCACCACCCATCTCCTGTGAACAGGTTTTCTCCATCCATCTCCTGTGAGCAGCTGTTCTCCACCCATCTCCTGTGAGCAGCTGTTAAGCTCTTCAGCCACCACCACCTCTCTCTCTCTCTCTCTCTCTCTCTCTCTCTCTCTCTCTCTCTCTCTCTCTCTCTCTCTCTCTCAGTGTTGTGGCCACTGAGTGCATGGACACGAGGTCCCCATATTGGCAGCTGTTCTCCCCCCCATCATACAACCTCTCTCTTCTTTCAAAGTCTCTTACAAACCACATTGTCTTTCAAAAGTCTCTTACAACCTCACTTCTTTCAAAAGTCTCTTACAACCTCACTTCTTTCAAAAGTCTCTTACAACCTCACTTCTTTCAAAAGTCTCTTACAACCTCACTTCTTTCAAAAGTCTCTTACAACCTCACTTCCTGTAAAAGTCTCTTACAACCTCACTTCTTACAAAAGTCTCCTACAACCTCATTGTCTTTAGAAGTCTCCTACAACCTCACTTCCTGTAAAAGTCTCTTACAACCTCTCTTCCTTTGAAAACCACAACCACGTCCCCATCATCACCACCACCACCACGTCTCCACCATCACCACGTCCCCACCACCACCACCACCACGTCCCCATCATCACCACCACCACCACGTCTCCACCACCACGTCTCCACCACCACGTCTCCACCATCACCACGTCCCCACCACCACCACCACCACCACGTCCCCATCATCACCACCACCACCACGTCTCCACCACCACGTCTCCACCACCACGTCTCCACCATCACCACGTCCCCACCACCACCACCACCATCACGTCCCCATCATCACCACCACCACCACGTCTCCACCACCACGTCTCCACCACCACGTCTCCACCACCACGTCCCCACCACCACGTCACCACCACCACCACCACAATGTCCCCACCACCACCACCATCACGTCCCCACCACCACGTCCCCACCACCACCACCACGTCCCCACCACCACGTCCCCACCACCACCACCACGTCCCCACCACCACGTCCCCACCACCACCACCACGTCCCCACCACCACGTCCCCACCACGGTCCCCACCTCCTCCCATGTTGGTCCCCCCCCCGTCCCCCCAGGCCTAGCACAGCACCTGTGTTAACACCTGGAACTCTTCCCTCCCTTCCTTCCCTCCACTCCCTCCCTCTCTTTCTCTCTCTCTCTCCCCTCCAAAACATCCAGGACCATCTCACTTCTCTGGCTACTGCCTGCAGAACTTCCGAAAGCAGTTTGGGTAATGCCCGCGGACCACTCCAAGCAATTGGTCCGCTAACGAATGGGGTGTGGTTTTCGGGAGGAGGGGGAAAAGACTTGTCCCAAGAATCGAAGGGGAGACAAGAGAAAAAAAAAAAAAAGAACAAAAACCTAAAGTTTTTTATACTTAAAACAAATATCTAAAATACCTTCACTGATTTCTATCCCAACTCACTACAATTTTCAATTTACTTTTCACACCAAAATCCATTGTTTCACTGAGTAGTTTACATATAAAAAGCTCTTTTGGTGTATTTTCACACAAAAATCCATTGTTTCACTGAGTGGCTTACATATAAAAAGCTCTTTTGGTGTATTTGTGATATCCTAACTTTTCACTTTAAACTACTTAGAAAGCCGGGCGTTCTCAACTTGACGTAAGTAAAGGTGTCTCTTGTATGAAGTCTTTCCCGTGAGAGAGTTCATAAAGTTTATAAACTTTTTTTCCCCTTTCGAGACTT
Organism: Panulirus ornatus; assembly: GCF_036320965.1. Classification (NCBI taxonomy): domain Eukaryota; kingdom Metazoa; phylum Arthropoda; class Malacostraca; order Decapoda; family Palinuridae; genus Panulirus; species Panulirus ornatus. The sequence continues at coordinate 5,725,656 of NC_092267.1, read as the reverse complement.
TATGATATGGGGACTGAATTATCATACTGGGTCAGTATTATATGGGGACTGAATTATCATACTGGGTCAGTATTATATGGGGACTGAATTATCATACTGGGTCAGTATTATATGGGGACTGAATTATCATACTGGGTCAGTATTATATGGGGACTGAATTATCATACTTGGACAGTATTATATGGGGACTGAATTATCATACTGGGTCAGTATTATATGGGGACTGAATTATCATACTGGGTCAGTATTATATGGGGACTGAATTATCATACTGGGTCAGTATTATATGGGGACTGAATTATCATACTGGGTCAGTATTATATGGGGACTGAATTATCATACTTGGACAGTATTATATGGGGACTGAATTATCATACTTGGACAGTGTGGGACCAACTCACCTTTCCCACCTGAATGAGGGAGCGTCAATAACAGGCGACTGAGCCTTTAAGGGAAAATCCTCACTTGGCTACTGTTTACACTCTTTTAAAGAGTGCTAATATAGGAGGGGAGGATTTCCAGCATCTTACAAATACGTGAGTTATGTTGGCAGTCTTTTATTTTTTCTTCCTCCCTACCTCAAGAAACACACAAGTAAAAAGTAATCCAGCTAACATAATTAAGTAATCAGTTACATTTGAGAGTTTGCTTAGATGACCGAAACACTTTGATAACTTGAAAGTATATATATATATATATATATATATATATATATATATATATATATATATATATATATATATAAATCTACGACACGATGCGGAAATAATACCCACAGCCAAGGAAAGTGGCTGTCGCGAGAGGCCTGAGTAATCCCGGGTCATGTAATGGCGAAAGTGGCTCAAGTTAAGGTTCCTGCCGCTTGAGGTCTGCCAAGTAGCACTTGACTTACTTAATAAGACACTTTATATTCATAGCCACAGCGTTGCTTTGATGACTATCTGTCAGGTTCTCGCGCTGGTGGAGAAAAACATCTTTAAAATCTAACACTTCGCTGTAAATTCCTCTGTGTTTATATATATATATATATATATATATATATATATATATATATATATATATATATATATATATATATATATATATATATATCCCCTGATGATGTGATTATTACACGAAAGTGCACTTGGGAACTTTTCGTGTTCCATTTTCCCCGTGAAATAATCACATCATCAGGGGAGACACAAGAGAGAAATATAACAGTCAGTTGATATACAACGAAGAGACGTATCTAGGACGCCATTTGGTAAACAAGTGATTGTCCAAGACGTAAGCAAGACGATTGTCCAAGTTGTATATCAACTGACTTTTATATTTCTCTCTTGTATCTCCCCTGATGATGTGAGCATTACACGAAAGTGCACTTGTGAACTTATCGTGTTTCATTTTCCTCGTGGACTCATAGGAATATACTTGATCACGCACGAAATTGTGATCCTTTCCAATATATATATATATATATATATATATATATATATATATATATATATATATATATATATATATATATATATATATATACTCATTTCTGATCTACCCACTACAACTCTACCAGTGGACCACTTACCACTATCTTAACCCTTCGTCTTGACCTGGACAACGGGTCCTCCATACTCAACACCACCCACCCATGCACATACCAACGCAAGCGGTAATTAAGCCGCCAGTATAACAGCAGCAGTAATGAGGGCTTCTGGTGGTGGTGGCGGACCTTCCCTCAAAGGAGGAGAGACCACCCCCTCTTGGCTAATGAGGAAGACCATCTGCTGGAGAAAGTGCCCGGGCTCGCTCACTGTTCACCTGAACCAGACCAGGATCTTAAACTAGGGTCGCATCCCCCTGTACCCACCTATACAACAGCCCCTTACTATATATATATATATATATATATATATATATATATATATATATATATATATATATATATATATATAGAGAGAGAGAGAGAGAGAGAGAGAGAGAGAGAGAGAGGAGAAAGTATACTTCCCACGTATTCCCTGCGTGTCGTAAAAGGCGACTGAAAGGGGAAGAAGCGAGGGACTGGAAACCCTCCCCTTCAGTTTTTTTACTTTTCGAAAAGAAGGAACAGAGAAGAGGAGGCCAAGTGAGGATTTTCCCTTTTGGGCACAGTCCTTTGTTCTTAAGAGGTAAGAGTAAATTCAGGCACTGTATCATCTTAATTGTAAGTGCTTTGCCCAAGCGATATGATCTGATTAATCTTTAGTCAATTATAGTCAATTATATGAACAAATGCTTCATGATCTGTGCCCATGTATAATAACCAATGCAGCCCTTCAACCAACTCCCTTATCAATAGTTAGCAGCACCTAGGGGTACATATCAATTTCACCAGGACATTTCACGATTCTGAATAATGATATGAATAACGTCCAGGTACAAGCGTTTCATATAGCTGTCGGACAAATATAGCTGGCTATTCATATGACCTCTTTTTTATTATTTAAAGCAGCCCACTCATTATCATGGACTGAGAGAGACGTGCCTTGAGGGAATAATAATTCATGAAATGACGATCTTTGAACTGATCACAGAAGCGATGAAACAACTTTTACTAGGGCAGTTGAAGCTTCACCTCTGTCGCATATTTTTGTTCCACATGGATTCAAAATAAGACGGATATCAAACCTCTGTCTCAAACGAGTTGACGTATTGGAATGCCATGTATCACGGTCACGACGCAGACCTGTGACCAAGAGGTCAGAGGTCGTCCTAAGATTAAAGACGACAACGAGTCTTGAGACTTAAAGGAAGCTATGAGACGACAGCGAGTCCTCGGACTTATGGGTCCCTCAGACTTAAACGAAGCTATGAGTCCCTCTTTTTTTGGCACAAGGTCTATAGCAACATGTCTGCTCGTATCAGAGAGTTGATAATCTATACAAACCAATCAGCCACGTTCAGAGTCTGCTTCATTGAAATCCACCACCAACTCGTCCCCCTTTGCCCAGCACGGTGGTGATGATGTTGCTGCTGTTGCAATGTTAGTGGTGGAGGTGGAGACTGCTGACCTTCATGTGTGCATGTGAGGCACACGCGTCGGGTCCGCGTTATCAACGGTCATGTTTACACTGATTTACCGACCGCACTGCTTCAGTAATGCATTGCCTTTTATCTGAGGGAGGTGATACGACATAACATGGCTCTACGCTGGCCACTCTGTTCAAAATTCCTCTCGCGGGTCATAACCCATTCAACGTGGGTTCATGTCCGAGAGGGGCGGTGGGGGAGCGTGTGTGTGTGTGTGTGTGTGTGTGTGTGTGTGTGTGTGTGTGTGTGTGTGTGTGTGTGTGTGTGGTCATGTCTGTGGTATGGGGGGGGGACATACCTGACAAATCTTTCCCCCCTTCCCCCATCCCCACTCCCTCCCTCACCACCTTTAACACCTGTCATCCACGCACTGCTGGGAAGGGGGTGCGATGTTCAGAGGTCTCTCTCTCTCTCTCTCTCTCTCTCTCTCTCTCTCTCTCTCTCTCTCTCTCTCTCTCTCTCTCTTTCTCTCTCTCGTGGGATTCTCAGGTGCAAAAGCGGAACCGCTGTAAGCTGCTCTGTGGCCACGAGGGAGAGAGAGAGAGAGAGAGAGAGAGAGAGAGAGAGAGAGAGAGAGAGAGAGAGAGAGAGAGAGAGAGAGAGAGAGAGACCTGAACATACCCCCTCCCCCCCGCACGTCAGGAGTGGCGGCAGGTTATAAAGTAAATATTATCATTATGGAGATGAAGCCATGGCAGGTGAGATGAAGGAAATGTCACCGTTCTAACATTCATTCTCCCTCACCCCATTTTCTTTATCCGGAAGACGGGACGTTTTCGGCCCAATATCTAAGATACAAAGTCTCGTGTAATATCTTATCTCACGACATATAGACTGAAGTAAGATAGCGCAATATCTTGGTTGATAACACTCCAGTTCATCTTTTATCAGAAACGTATGAAAGCGTGGACACCTATTCCCTGCGTGCCGTAGAAGGCGACTAAAAGGGAGAGGGAGCTGGGGGCTGGAAATCCTCCCCTCTCGTTTTTAATTTGCCAAAAGAAGGAACAGAAAAGGGGGCCAAGTAAGGATATTCCCTCAAAGGCTCAGTCCTCTGTTCTTAACGCTACCTCGCTAACGCGGGAAATGGCGAAGTATGAAATATATATATATACTTTTTTTTTCAAACTATTCGCCATTTCCCGCGTTAGCGAGGAAGTGTTAAGAACAGAGGACTGGGCCTTTGAGGGAATATCCTCACTTGGCCCCCTTCTCTGCTCCTTCTTTTGGAAAATTTAAAAAAACGAGAGGGGAGGATTTCCAGCCCCCTACTCCCTCTCCCTTTTAGTCGCCTTCTACGGCACGCAGGGAATACGTGGGAAGTATTCTTTCTCCCCTATCCCCAGGGAAAATATATATATATATATATATATATATATATATATATATATATATATATATATATATATATATATATATATATACAGCTGGTGATTACCGACATCCCCGCCGTATAAGACATTCAGGTGTTGTACGTCGGACTTAAAACTTCCTGCCGAGTGTGGCGTTCCATTTTCTATACTCATAAGGGAGGGAAGGGGGACGGGGGGAACAGAAAACGCATGACTTTCCATTTACAGATATTTACTGCGTCCATATAATGCATAACCACAATTCCCGCGGCCATTAATAATGAAATTTCTGAAAGGTCACCTAGTCTATATTGCTTTAGAAAATATATAGAAAGGTTATTTCCATACGTCTCTTTCCTCCTGGACTCAAAATATGCCTGTCCCTCTGACGAAACCCCCGTTTTCTTTATGCCATTATTCAGTGGGAAAGGGGACGCTGGTTTACCCCATTTATGAAATAATACCAGCATGTAATTCATGGTTTCCATTTCCCCTTTTTTCCTCTCTGCATTACTTTCACGGGGAAAAGGGGAAAATAAAAGGGGGCAGTTTGCAATGTATGGTTTTAAAAAAGAATTTTGAGTTATTGCAGACAGGAGGTTTTGTGAAGCGTGTGTATATATCTATATATCTATCTGTCTGTCTATCTATCCATCTACGTATGTATGTAGGTATGTATGTATGTCTATCTATCTATCTATTTATCTATCTATCTGTCTACCTATCTATCTAGCTATCTGTCTATCTATTTATTTGTCTTTCTATTTATTTATCTATCTATCTATCTGTCTGCGTCTATCTGTCTATCTATCTATTCATATATCTATGTCTGTCTATCTATCTATCTATCTATCTGTCTGTATGTCTATCTATATCCATCTATCTATCTATCTATCTGTCTGTCTATCTATCTATATATCTACTTTGTCAGTAAAATGTTAGAGGCTGGAACGAGGAAAACGGTGGGCCAGGCACTCAACCCACCATCTGTCATGGCTGGAGTGAGGCAGGTGGTGGGTGGGCCAGGCACTTAACCCACCATCTGTCACGGCTGTTAGCCCACCATCTGTCATGGCTGGAGTGAGGCAGGTGGTGGGTGGGCCAGGCACTTAACCCACCATCTGTCACGGCTGTTAGCCCACCATCTGTCATGGCTGGAGTGAGGCAGGTGGTGGGTAGGCCAGGCACTTAACCCACCATCTGTCACGGCTGTTAGCCCACCATCTGTCATGGCTGGAGTGAGGCAGGTGGTGGGTGGGCCAGGCATTCAATCCACCATATGTCATGACTGTTAGCCCACCATCTGTCATGGCTGGAGTGAGGCAGGTGGTGGGGGGGCCAAGCTCTTAACCCACCATCTGTCATGTGCACCAGCTGTTACTTTGCCAGCTTTGATTTTTCTTCGTAGTCTATATATATATATATATATATATATATATATATATATATATATATATATATATCCCTGGGGATAGGGGAGAAAGAATACTTCCCACGTATTCCCTGCGTGTCGTAGAAGGCGACTAAAAGGGAAGAGAGCGGGGGGCTGGAAATCCTCCCCTCATTTTTTATTTTAATTTTCCAAAAGAAGGAACAGAGAAGGAGGCCAGGTGAGGATATTCCCTCAAAGGCCCAGTCCTCTGTTCTTAACGCTACCTCGCTAATGCGGGAAATGGTGAATGGTATGAAAGAAAGATATATATATATATATATATATATATATATATATATATATATATATATATATATATATATATATATTTTTTTTTTTTTGCTTTGTCGCTCTCTCCCGCGTTTGCGAGGTAGCGCAAGGAAACAGACGAAAGAAATGGCCCAAACCACCCCCATACACATGTATATACATACGTCCACACACGCAAATATACATACCTACACAGCTTTCCATGGTTTACCCCAGACGCTTCACATGCCCTGATTCAATCCACTGACAGCACGTCAACCCCGGTATACCACATCGATCCAATTCACTCTATTCCTTGCCCTCCTTTCACCCTCCTGCATGTTCAGGCCCCGATCACTCAAAATCTTTTTCACTCCATCTTTCCACCTCCAATTTGGTCTTCCACTTCTCCTCGTTTCCTCCACCTCCGACACATATATCCTCTTGGTCAATCTTTCCTCACTCATTCTCTCCATGTGCCCAAATCATTTCAAAACACCTTCTTCTGCTCTCTCAACCACGCTCTTTTTATTTCCACGCATCTCTCTTGCCCTTACGTTACTTACCTCACACCACACATTGTCCTCAAACATCTCATTTCCAGCATATCCATCCTCCTGCGCACAACTCTATCCATAGCCCACGCCTCGCAACCATACAACATTGTTGGAACCACTATTCCTTCAAACATACCCATTTTTGCTTTCCGAGATAATGTTCTCGACTTCCACACATTCTTCAAGGCTCCCAGGATTTTCGCCCCCTCCCCCACCCTATGATCCACTTCCGCTTCCATGGTTCCATCCGCTGCCAGATCCACTCACAGATATCTAAAACACTTTACTTCCTCCAGTTTTTCTCCATTCAAACTTACCTCCCAATTGACTTGACCCTCAACCCTACTGTACCTAATAACCTTGCTCTTATTCACATTTACTCTTAACTTTCTTCTTTCACACTTTACCAAACTCAGTCACCAGCTTCTGCAGTTTCTCACATGAATCAGCCACCAGCGCTGTATCATCAGCGAACAACAACTGACTCACTTCCCAAGCTCTCTCATCCCCAACAGACTTCATACTTGCCCCTCTTTCCAAAACTCTTGCATTCACCTCCCTAACAACCCCATCCATAAACAAATTAAACAACCATGGAGACATCACACACCCCTACCGCAAACCTACATTCACTGAGAACCAATAACTTTCCTCTCTTCCTACACGTACACATGCCTTACATCTTCGATAAAAACTTTTCACTGCTTCTAACAACTTGCCTCCCACACCATATATTCTTAATACCTTCCACAGAGCATCTCTATCAACTCTGTCATATGCCTTCCCCGGATCCATAAATGCTACATACAAATCCATTTGCTTTTCTAAGTATTTCTCACATACATTCTTCAAAGCAAACACCTGATCCACACATCCTCTACCACTTCTGAAACCACACTGCTCTTCCCCAATCTGATGCTCTGTACATGCCTTCACCCTCTCAATCAATACCCTCCCATATAATTTACCAGGAATACTCAACAAACTTATACCTCTGTAATTTGAGCACTCACTCTTATCCCCTTTGCCTTTGTACAATGGCACTATGCACGCATTCCGCCAATCCTCAGGCACCTCACCATGAGTCATACATACATTAAATAACCTTACCAACCAGTCAATAATACAGTCACCCCTTTTTTTAATAAATTCCACTGCAATACCATCCAAACCTGCTGCCTTGCCGGCTTTCATCTTCCGCAAAGCTTTTACTACCTCCTCTCTGTTTACCAAATCATTTTCCCTAACCCTCTCACTTTGCACACCACCTCGACCAAAACATCCTATATCTGCCACTCTATCATCAAACACATTCAACAAACCTTCAAAATACTCACTCCATCTCCTTCTCACATCACCACTACTTGTTATCACCTCCCCATTTGCGCCCTTCACTGAAGTTCCCATTTGCTCCCTTGTCTTACGCACTTTATTTACCTCCTTCCAGAACATCTTTTTACTCTCCCTAAAATTTAATGA
>NC_092267.1:5700039-5712539 GCF_036320965.1 Panulirus ornatus | reverse complement strand
AAGGCTGCCACGATTGCTCTACGTTGCAAGAAACGTCAGGTCAATTACGACCACGTGAAGATAAACGACTCACTCCGTGTCTGGGTGTGTGTGTGTGTGTGTGTGTGTGTGTGTGTGTGTCCTTATCATTTTTAAAACATAACATCAAAGGGATGCGGACCTCTCCCACTGGAAAAGCAGTGCCACTAGAGCAATTTAGAAGGAAAAGAAAAAAGAAAACGAAGGAAGAATAGTCTCACAGAGAGGGGGGGGGGGGGAAAGAGAAAAAGAAATACATAATACTTCTTCATGCACTCGGAGGGAAAACGCCCGAGTTCACTGTAATTTAGATGAACCCTCGTTAAACAACGGGGGGGGGGGGGGGGGATTAAACGCGTCGCAAGGGGGGGGAGGTAAATCGAGAACACAACCGAGGCAGGAGTTCAACCTGCCTTACAAGGGAAGAATCAGGTCAGGTGATGGTAAGTGTGTTGCCAAGGGATACATTGTGTATCCTGGAGTTCCAGCAATCCAAGTGCACGAGGGGGGGGGGGCGGGGGGTTCTGCTGGAACTCTCTACGCCTTCCTTTGTTATGTTCTGTCGTCACACACACACACACACACACACACACACACACACACACACACACTCATCGTGTATTCTTTCCCCCGTAGACTCGCGCTCAATTGTGATCCTTTCCAATATATATATATATATATATATATATATATATATATATATATATATATATATATATATATATATATATATTGGAAAGGATCACATATATACATATTATACTTAATCGCTGTCTTCCTCGTCACCTAGATAGCGTCATGAAACAGACAAAGTATGGCCCAACCACTCATATATATATATATATATATATATATATATATATATATATATATATATATATATATATATATATACTTCGAACGATTTAAGATCCTTAGCCATTAAGAATCATCTAGGTGAAGTATTTCTCTCCACACAAGATGACAGGGGAAGATGGCTCTGGTCTGCCGGCATAAACTCAAAAAGGGAAAATGTTCCTTCCATTTTAACCCATTATCATCGTACAGTGGTGTACCCTGGAGATGCAAGCAACAGACTATACAGGTAGTGTGGTTCAATGTATATTAATGTCATTTATTCAGAGCAGGTGAGGGGGGAGGGTAAAGACTTGCCCGACTGCCGCTATATATATATATATATATATATATATATATATATATATATATATATATATATATATATATATATATATATATATATACATATATATATATATATATATATATATATATATATATATATATATATATATATATATATATATATGTATATATATATACCCTAGTCTGAACCAGGTACCTATTCTATCGACCAATCTCTTGGAGGTTTGGATGAACAGCTAGGGTTAACAGTGGAGCGACTGCTACAAGCAGGATTCGAACCCATGCGCCACCATGCTACACCACGGGACACCATACAATAACCAGACGAATCACGCGCTGTGTCTCAGGCGAAGGGGCACAGAGAGAGAGAGAGAGAGAGAGAGAGAGAGAGAGAGAGAGAGAGAGAGAGAGAGAGAGAACGGGTCTGTGAGGGTCTGCGTCGTTCGGTCATTATGTTAATCGCTGGCAGATCTACTTGCCAGCTAGCAGCAAGGGTGGGTCGCTGGCTGGCCTCGCTCCCTCCCACATTATGAGGCGAAGTCGAAGCCCCAGAACACATCCAGACGGTGCAAGACTGATCCACATTGATCCCTTACATCCATGACAACCGAGTCTTTCCCCGCTACCTGAGGGAGCAGACTCAAAAGAACGATTCAAATCACAAAGGAATTTTCGAAGTGCCTAGTCGATAATGGAGGAGGAAGAGTTCCATGAGAATTCAAACTGTCGACTGCAGTCAGCCAAGTGCTGGTGTGTCCATCAGGGTCACCCAGCTACGTGGATATCGCAAGACATCTGTCGAAACTCCTCTCCAACGTAGCTGGCTTGAGGAGGGGGCGCCTCATTGGATCTCCATGAGGATCGTGAGGGAAAATGTAGATTCAGGGAAAGGGTAGGCACAACGCACTCATGACAGACAGCGAGCCAGGGGAGCAAAAGCTAAAGGGCCAGAAGGAATTCCACTGGGTGGTGGATGAATTTCCATATATTAACTCACAAGATAACGCATCTGGGCCTCCCCGTGTCTTAATGAGGCATCCGACCTCACTCACTCATCTGTGCAACACTGCAGACTATGAGGCAAAGTCTCTCCAACTCCGTTAAGAAGCGGGAGCGTATAGCAGAAGGTGCCTTGTAGGAAGCCAGAGCCAAAGACGCAAAATACGCTAATATTATCAGCGTCGAGTATTTCAATACGCCGTATTGAAATGGAGAGCAACGCAATCAGGACACAATCACATCAAACGATGGTTAGAAATATATATATATATATATATATATATATATATATATATATATATATATATATATATATACCTGGAGAAACATGATCGCTAAAGAGGATGCAACATACAACCCAAAATATGGCGTAACGCGACCGCTAAACACGCTGCATTACAACCTATAACTTGTGGTATTATAATCGTCAAAAAAGCGAGCAGCAAATTATCTATAACTCACGGAGCGCGGACGTTGCACAACCTGCAACATATAACCTATAACAAAGTGTTAACATATAACCTTTAACACAGTATAACCATATAACCTATAACACAGTGTTAGCATATACCCGTTAACACAGTATAAACATATAACCTATAACACAGTGTTAGCATATAGCCCTTAACACAGTATAAACATATAACCTATAACACAGTGTTAGCATATAGCCCTTAACACAGTATAAACATATAACCTATAACACAGTGTTAACATATAACCCTTAACACAGTCTAAACATATAACCTATAACACAGTGTTAACATATAACCCCTAACACAGTGTTAACATATAACCAATAACAGCATAAACATATAACCTATAACACAGTGTTAACATATAGCCTATAACACATATAAACATATAACCTATAACACAGTACACACATAAAACCTATAATTGGTCAGACAGTAGCCAATTACTGCTCAAACATGAAAACCATTTAAGTTAATAAGTCATAAATACTAAAGTATATATTACATATTAAATTATATATCATAAATATATTACTTGCAGTGTGCACCATAGCAGTAACCAGTTACCACTGAAACTAGAGAAAAAACAAACTAAATATTCAATCTACATATATATCAAATCATATACTAATACATATATATATATATATATATATATATATATATATATATATATATATATATATATATATATATATACATATATACTACTTACCTCTCGATGCCCAGCAAGTCTCAGGGTGTCACAGCCACTGTGATAAATTCTCCTAGGATCACAGTCATGGACCACTGTGATAAATTCTCCTAGGATATTCACCACTCTCAAAGAATATTTTTCCACGGTGGTGCCATTAAATATTCACACACACACACACACTATATATATTTTCGAATATCTGACGAGAATCTTGCACCACTTTATCACCACTGTATGCCCAAATATCACAATATTCCCCACTAATCTTACCACAATCTTGCAATATTCTTCAATCGATTCTCACTTTAACACTTTTCTTTCCTTCCCTCATCGCTCTAAGTCATGAGTCACCGTGACTCACAGTTTCCCCAGGGGATGTCAAAATTTGTGAGGATAGAAACATATGAACATTAGAGTACCTTCTGCAATGGTTCACACTACCATGACACACACGAGAGTTTATCTAAATTACTCTAAACTTTTAAAATACAACATTTTTTCACCACAGTCAAGTCATTTCACAGTATATATATATATATATATATATATATATATATATATATATGTTCTATGAAGGTGCGCGTTCATATACACTTTATTCGTATATATATATATATGTATATATGTATATATATATATATATATATATATATATATATATATATATATATATATACATACATATATATATATATGTGTGTATTTTTTTTCCAAAACGCACAGATCCTTCCTCGTTTTTCTTATATACTTTCTAGTGTAGGTTGTAATTTAAATGTCACTATACCTTTTCACAATGTATCACAATTCACAAACTACAACACCAGAAGTATCACTCTCCTGCCTGTGTTATTATCTATAAGATTGTGATTTCTTTACTCTCGAGGGAACTACAATCATCTCCCCTCTGAGGTAAGGGGAGAACTGAGGGCGATGACTTGTTTCTCCCTCGAAGGTAATTGTCTAAACTATCGTAAGGTACTTTGCCTATCTAATCCTCCTCTATCTCGGTCATTATTAAATAGTAATAGCCAATAAATAGGTGTATTATATTCATTTATTCCAATTAATAGTTGTTTTTAAAGGTACTGTTAAATATACCTTATATTTTACCTTTAAATTACCATATAAGGCAGTATGCGGATGTAAACAAACGAGTGGGCGGAGCTTAAATCGCCGGCGGGATTGACCCCGATTACGTGAATCCGTTGACTACTTATTAACCCTGGCGGTCATCGGCTCGTAACATAGCTAACGACGCCTCCCTGGCAATTAGTTATTAACGGCTGTTATCATGACGATGTCAAAACTACCGTTATCATCGTCTTTATTAAGGGTCTTGTTCGTATTTCGAAGTACACGTATTCGTATAAGGAAAGGATTCGGCAGGAGATGTCTGGCGTACCAACCTAAGCGCCTGAATGAAGTGAATAAAATTCTATAAAAATGATATCATACCATCTCTTATCTCGTTATGTCTTTCCTAGAAAAAATGATTAATCTTTCTATGCATCTTTGGAAATACCCGTAACGACTGGCATTCGTTTTTATTGAAATTAACTCGGGCTTTCTTAATGGCAGCCTGAGGAAACGCGGTGATTTAACTAAAAAAACAACGGGGTACCAATCTATGCGAAGACGAAGGTAATAAGATCATGGATCTATGATACTTTGTCCAGTTATTTTATTCATCCATAAACGCAATGAATTATTCTAAACTCTTTTAGATTTATTTAGTGTGTTTAACCTTTACAAATACATGTTTTGAGTTTGTTTAGTTACAATGTCTCGGTTGGGAATGCTGCTATATGTAAAGTGACCCAGGGATGCCGTTTTGAGGGAGTATCGCCTGCGATACGGAGAACAAATGAGCATCAGCAATGAACTTGGATCTGACGTACCTCAGTCTAAGTCAGATCGGAATCATTTCGACAATTCTATCACGAAAGACGTAATAAATGTAAACAAAAATCATATACAGACGTAATAGATCTCGACAAAAATGATATATAGAGAGTCTTTAATCAATTTCTTAAGTGTAGTTAAGATATGGATGATAGAGAGGAACGATAATAGGTGTTCCTTGTCAGTGAGAGAGGTTTTAGCTATTTGTTCAAGAAAGGTTACTCCTTAATTGTAGGACTTAGTAGAGGGTATATCCGCCATATATCACAAAAAATATATACACACCTAAATCTAGTCCCTACCACAATAAGACCACAAAATCATGTCCCTACCAGTGTCATAAGACCATAAAGATACTAATTGTGAGCTGGTAAATTTCTGTAATGAATGAATGCTCAATATAATGAGGCAATTAAGCTAGTCTTTTCAAAATTTACTTTACAGCTCCCTGTATCTGCCATACGTAAGTGATTTCTTTGTCTGATGCTGTGACATTACATGACTAATCTATGACCTTTCTAAACCAACTCAGGAGGTAGTAGATAGTGTAGGGAATTATTATTATTATTATTATTATTATTATTATTATTATTATTATTATTATCATTATCATCATTATTATTATCATTATTATTACTATTATCATGATTATTTTCATACTTGATCGCTGTATCCCGCGTCAGCGAGGTCGCACCAGGAAACAGACGAAGGAAGGCCCATCCACTCATATACACACGTATATACATACACGCACATGCACTTGCATATACATACATATCAACATATACATGTATATGCATATATACATACACATACACACGTAGGGGAATGATAATGTAAATGATAGCTAATCATGGTAGAGGTTTGTATGAGCGATATGGTATTTATATTAATTTTATGCATTCCATTGTCATTCAATATCAAATTTGTATTAATAGTTAAACGTGAACAATGTTGGGAAAAAAACCACATCAAAAATATAGTAAATGATACGCTATGTATACTCTCCCCATCTCTGTCTATGACCCAGAGTGGAATTTGAAAACACCTTTCGTCTCATTGGATTCGCCTGGCATCACCTCTCTCTCCATGTTTCCTTTCCGTATCCCACGAGGTTTCTGCCGCTCTCTCTCTCCTCCCACTCTCTCTCTCTCTCTCTCTCTCTCTCTCTCTCTCTCTCTCTCTCTCTCTCTCTCTCTCTCTCTCTCTCTCTCTCTCTACTATTCTATAAGTGCCATATCAGCCAATGATCTCGTGGACTGTCTGCATGTTTACCAAATGGCGTCCTAGCTTCGTCTCTTCGATGTATATCAACTGACTGTTATATTTCTCTCTTGTGTCTCCCCTGATGATGTGAGTATTACACGAAAGTGCACTTGGGAACTTTTCGTGTTTCATTTTCCCCCGTGGACTCATAGGAATATATGTGTGTGTGTGTGTGTGTGTGTGTGTGTGTGTGTGTGTGTGTGTGTGTGTCCCCAAACTGCAAAGGGTTTTGGATCTATGGTACGCATATCGCCGCTGCTTCCAACAGTTTCTTTGTATGGAGAGACTGTTTACTCGAGGATGGGTCATTATATCCTATAAGAGTCAGGTTCATAATCACCTGTGGGGCCTTTGATTAATCCTTGTTTTAATCTTTCTTAATCGCCCCACACGTCTTTCACTGAGGCATATTCAACCCGAGCAATGTTCGGTCATTAGACTTAAATAAACGTCATAAAACAAGGCATTTGATGGATGTTAAACTATTTAAAGCAATTATTGGTCGTGATATACGCTTCAGTATGTGGAACTTGGACGAATAGAATCAAAATCAGTTTATACCCGTACTACGTTTTCTAAGAACCACGTCACCGGAGAAAACGTATAGAAAGTTTCACCGGGAACTTCTGTAGAATAAGAGTAACTTCAACTAACGTTGGAGTTGAGTAATGTTTTCAAATACGAGTCTGCCAAAACATTTGTCATATAAAAGAACCAGGAATATTAGGACTGCTGGAACTATATGTATAAGTCATATATACATTTAAAACTTCTGTCTAATACAGCTAAATACTTTGAAATTAAGTCTTTTGTGGTATTACTTTAGCATAGAGAACTGCGTATGAAGCATGTTACGTGAACTGTGGTCTATGGGTCTTTGAGGTGTGGATTGTAAAGGCTGATTTCGTTGCCTTATTTACGACAGATAGACGATCGGTACGTGCAAATGAGGCTATGTTTAACCTGTTCTTGACGCTACCTTATCAAAAAGGGGAATGTGATCAAACGTTACCTATTTAACGTAACAGATGCGTTTGTATCCCTCTCCACATAGGATTGGAAACTTTACGACTAACACTACATAGGATTGGGATGGATCTCACGTCCCTTTGGTAATAAAACAAGTTCGAATCACACAGGATTGGAAACTTTACAACTAACACTACGTAGGATTGAGACGGATCTCACGTCCCTTTGGTAAAAAAAAAAAACAAGTTCGAATCACCTATGTAATTGAAAGTTTACCTCCAATTTCGATTACAGTTTACAGTCTGTGTGATGCGAAAAGGGGTAAATACAGCTTCAATACCTTACCAGTTGTATCTGTAAACTACGCTAACTCTTTGTAACAAAAGCGGGGAACAACAGACCTGTACACAATAGGAAGGGGAAAGAAAAACGTTTTCGTTGTACGTTAAACAAATAAACAGAGGAGACCCGTTCGAGAACAGAGTGATCATCCTCAACAGATATGTCGACAACAGACCCATTCAACGGAAGATCCATACACAACAGAAGCCCTTCCACAACAGAGGTACGTCCACACCCCAAGTCAAACAAACGCCAAGAACAGATAACAGCTTTACACACGAGAATCGCTCACAACGAAACCATTTCTCCCCTTCAAAAAGCCACACAAACACACTGGGAAACAAATGACATTCTCTAGACTCATAAGTGACACAATCCTCCATAACACACTGGGAAACAAATGACATTCTCTAGACTCATAAGTGACACAATCCTCCATAACACACTGGGAAACAAATGACATTCTCTAGACTCATAAGTGACAGAATCCTCCATAACACAATGGGAAACAAATGACATTCTCTAGACTCATAAGTGACAGAATCCTCCATAACACACTGGGAAACAAATGACATTCTCTAGACTCATAAGTGACACAATCCTCCATAACACACTGGGAAACAAATGACATTCTCTAGACTCATAAGTGACACAATCCTCCATAACACACTGGGAAACAAATGACATTCTCTAGACTCATAAGTGACACAATCCTCCATAACACACTGGGAAACAAATGACATTCTCTAGACTCATAAGTGACACAATCCTCCATAACACAATGGGAAACAAATGACATTCTCTAGACTCATAAGTGACACAATCCTCCATAACACAAAAGCGATTCTCACCAGAACTGGGGACAGAACAATCCCATCTCATCTAAATGCGACGCCAGTAAAACAGTGCCACCAGATCCCTTTCCCAACGGAAGCAAGGAAGACGAGTGTGGAATATACATCTTTTTTTTTTGAAAAGCTGTTTCTACACGTATTCAGCCATTTCCGTATATGCCCGAGACAACACGATAAAAATAGGTGGATGTTTATATTATATCTGCATAATGTATATATTCTCAGATAAACGTATGTATATCTGGATATTCATATGTGCATAATGTATATTCTCAGATAAACATTTACGTGGAAAATGTTAAACTATGGGTAACTAACTGGTATCAAACTATGGGTAGTTAACATAGGCTTTTATCATTACAATAGATATAAGATCAATATAGATGGGTTAGGATTTGTGTGTGGCTTGGTGCCACCATTATTTCTGGCAGGGTTCGAACCCCGTCCCCTCCAGCCACTTGGCTTGTCGTGTTCAGCTCCACCGGGATAACTTATTACCTCGTCTTAAAGAGGGAGTTTAATGGGTGGTTTGGCCTCATTGTTCATCTGACGAATTAACGTATGATTGTGGCCCATCTCTATACAGGAGATATACACTGGAGGTAAGATCATAAAGCTAGTCTGTAAACCTTTCCACAATAGCCTTTTGGTCCTTAAAGACAGGAGAGGCGCTCGTTTGATCCAGGCGATAATCACTGGGATTAATCTAGGCTGAGGTTATGATCAATATTACTCGATTAATCTGTGAGAGGGAGTGGGGGGGGGGTGGGTCGACCCCTCGAGACAAGAGTGGCCTAACCCGCAGAGGGAGGACAAGAAGGGAGCGAGAAAGACAACGCAATAATGACGCACAAGTTTGGCAGGACTTGACTGATCTGGGACGAGAGGGTGGCAGCAACCTGTGGGATAAGAAATATCCCAGGTAGGAAATATCCCAGGTAGGATATATCCCAGGTAGGAAATATCCCAGGTAGGATATATCCCAGGTAGGAAATATCCCAGGTAAGAAATATCCCAGGTAGGATATATCCCAGGTAGGATATATCCATCCCAGGTAGGAAATATCCCAGGTAGGATATATCCATCCCAGGTAGGATATATCCATCCCAGGTAGGATATATCCATCCCAGGTAGGATATATCCATCCCAGGTAGGAAATATCCCACAACATAGTGTATCCACAGGACGTAATAGTTAGACCTTCACTGGTTAACACGTCTGTTTATAGAACGCTTCCCTCACTTTACTCAGGTTTGGTAAGTATTTAAGTAGAGAGAGACACAGTGTAAAGTATTGTTATAAGTGGATCTCCAGGACTGTAAGACAGCCATATCACATTGATCATTGATCCAGATGATCAACGTTCACTTGACAAGCTTGAGTAATGATGAGTCTTGTCCTCCCTCACTGTAGAGTAATGATGAGTCTTGTCCTCCCTCACTGTAGAGTAATGATGAGTCTTGTCCTCCCTCACTGTAGAGTAATGATGAGTCTTGTCCTCCCTAACTGTAGAGTAATGATGAGTCTTGTCCTCCCTCACTGTAGAGTAATGATGAGTCTTGTCCTCCCTCACTGTAGAGTAATGATGAGTCTTGTCCTCCCTCACTGTAAAGTAATGATGAGTCTTGTCCTCCCTCACTGTAGAGTAATGATGAGTCTTGTCCTCCCTCACTGTAGAGTAATGATGAGTCTTGTCCTCCCTCACTGTAGAGTAATGATGAGTCTTGTCCTCCCTAACTGTAGAGTAATGATGAGTCTTGTCCTCCCTCACTGTAGAGTAATGATGAGTCTTGTCCTCCCTCACTGTAGAGTAATGATGAGTCTTGTCCTCCCTAACTGTAGAGTAATAATGAGTCTTGTCCTCCCTCACTGTAGAGTAATAATGAGTCTTGTCCTCCCTAACTGTAGAGTAATAATGAGTCTTGTCCTCCCTCACTGTAGAGTAATAATGAGTCTTGTCCTCCCTAAATGTAGAGTAATGATGAGTCTTGTCCTCCCTCACTGTAGAGTAATAATGAGTCTTGTCCTCCCTCACTGTAGAGTAATGATGAGTCTTGTCCTCCCTCACTGTAGAGAAATAATGAGTCTTGTCCTCCCTCACTGTAGAGTAATGATGAGTCTTGTCCTCCCTCACTGTAGAGTAATAATGAGTCTTGTCCTCCCAAACTGTAGAGTAATAATGAGTCTTGTCCTCCCTCACTGTAGAGTAATAATGAGTCTTGTCCTCCCTCACTGTAGAGTAATGATGAGTCTTGTCCTCCCTAACTGTAGAGTAATAATGAGTCTTGTCCTCCCTCACTGTAGAGTAATAATGAGTCTTGTCCTCCCTAACTCACTGACTCTTCTCTCTTCCTTTTGTGGTCCACAGCCTCGAATACTGCAGCTTGTAGCTCTGAGCTCTGTGGCAATAATCCTTAGAGGCTCTATTCCCTTGTGATCATTATAGCCCTGGACCATTTAATCATCACAGAATTAAACGCGTAATGTTTTTTTTTATCCTCAGGTCAAAAACTGATTAATCACTTTGATACGACAGAGCTTTCATCCGTCGGGATCAAAAGATCATCTGATCAATCGATTAATTGATTAATCCTCTTTTTTCTCCGCCTGACCTCCTGTATGTGTTGTGCTTAAAGGTGGGTGACCACTGCAACGAGTTAGGTCACGTGATAACAACAAGAGCGAACAGGCCATGGAGGAGGGTGGTTTGGTCTACCTTCTTTAAGTGATCAGATCTTTTCTAAGTGAGCTAAATAGGATTGAGATTGGCTGGGATCCCCCCAGAGATGCGTCTTTTGTTTGGATTGGGTTGTAAGTTGGTAAACAAACGCTTCAGCCCAGCGTACGACTTTGGTCTGTATACAGACGATGATTATAAACTGAAGGTCAAGATTATAGTGTTCTAGATACGACACAAGAGGGTGTTGACGGATACATGCGAGACGACACAAGATGTGGACGGATACATACGACACGACGCAAGATGTGGACGGATACATACGAGACGACGCAAGATGTGGACGGATACATACGAGATGACGCAAGATGTGGACGGATACATACAACACGACACAATATGTGGACGGATACATACCACACGACACAATATGTGGACGGATACATACCACAAAACACAAGATGTGGACGGATACATACAACACGACACAAGATGTGGACGGATACATACCACAAAACACAAGATGTGGACGGATATATACCACACGACACAAGATGTGGACGGATACATACAACACGACACAAGAGGATGTGGACGGATACATAAGATCAGAGATGAAGACAGTGTTACAAGGTTGCTTCGGTGGGAAGCTAAATTGTTTAGTAAACTTTTTATTTTGATTTATTTTGAGCAAATGAAAACATTTTCCTATCAGTTGTGAGTCTGTTATTTGACTCACATGTTTCAGGTGTTCTAAATGGAGATCTTTTGTCTGAAAATATTACATTTACCTTTGTGTTTGACCTAGCAGAAATAACCTAGGATTACCCAGCAGTTATGTGTGTGAGGGAGAGATGAGGAACGCCCCACCAGCGAGGCCCAGAACTGTGAGGAAACACCCACCAACACCACTCATAACCAACTGTGAGGGAGAGATGAGGAACGTCCCACCAGCGAGGCCCAGAACTGTGAGGAAACACCAGCCAACACCACTCATAACCAACTGTGAGGGAGAGATGAGGAACGTCCCACCAGCGAGGCCCAGAACTGTGAGGAAACACCAGCCAACACCACTCATAACCAACTGTGAGGGAGAGATGAGGACCTGAGCGAGGCAGGTCTTGACACCGACAAATGAGCGCCATTTCGACCCATTC
>NC_092267.1:5685039-5695039 GCF_036320965.1 Panulirus ornatus | reverse complement strand
AACACACCACACACACATACACACACCCACCCACACCACACACCCACCCACACACCCACACACACACACACACACACACACCACACTCACACACCCACCCACACACACACACACACACACACACACCCACACACCCACACACCCACACACACACACACCACACACACACATACACCCACACACACCCACACACACACGTGAGATACGACAGGAAGCACTCACTGGGAGTTTGGGAAGGAAAACACTAAATTCATCCACTGGGAAACGTATGGAGAGGAAAGCAGCCATATTGGGAGTCAGATGTCAACTTGCGAGAGTCTGCCTCTGGATCATACATATAAACCACAGAACCAGTAAGGTCTTGTGAAAACAAGTTGTCTGCCCAACTCATAAATGCACACATCAACGGTGGAATATATATATATATATATATATATATATATATATATATATATATATATATATATATATATATATAGGGGAGAAAGAATACTTCCCACGTATTCCCTGCGTGTCGTAGAAGGCGACTAAAAGGGGAGGGAGCGGGGAGCTGGAAATCCTCCCCTCTCATTATTTTTTTTTTTTTTTCCAAAAGAAGGAATAGAGAAGGGTGGCCAGGTGAGGATATTCCCTTAAAGGCCCAGTTCTCTGTTCTTAACGCTACCTCGCTAAAGCGGGAAATGGCGAATAGTTTGAAAAAAAAGAATATATATATATATATATATATATATATATATATATATATATATATATATATATATATATATATATATATATATTTGGATATTGGAAAGGATCACAATTTTGCGCGTGATCAAGATATTGCTATGAGTCCATGGGGAAAATGAAACACGATAAGTTCCCAAGTGCACTTTCGCGTCATAATCACATCATCAGGGGAGACACAAGAGAGAAATATCACATGTTTACCAAATGGCGTCCTAGCTTCGTCTCTTCGATGTATATCAACTGACTGTTATATTTCTCTCTTGTGTCTCCCCTGATGATGTGATTATTACACGAAAGTGCACTTGGGAACTTATCGTGTTTCATTTTCCCCGTGGACTCATAGGAATATATTTGAATACGTAATGTACATATGTGAAATATATATATCATCTTGCCACTGAGTACCGTGGGGGAGTCGAACCTGGTTAGTATAAAGAAGGATGGGTTTTGATGTGGTTGAGGTGCCGACCTGCAACTAAGGGAAGAGGGACATCAGATGACAGGAGGTGACGGTGGCGGAGATGGTGCATTAGCATCGTTCCCGAACTACTGTCTGTTGATGTCCGGATAATGGCTAGAGTCAAAGGGAGGACAGAGTGCGTTAAAGGGCCACTTGGTAACGCACTTTGTAGCTGCACATATTCGATAGCGAAACCTCCTCCCTCCACCTCGTTGTGTGGTGGGTGGGGAGGAAGACCAAGTGGGGGGAGACATAAGTAACCTGGGGAGACTAGACGATGGGAAGATGTTCTTGAACGCTGGCGCTGGGAGTCCAAATGTCTCGAACTCGACCAAGTGGCCAGAAGTGATCGCTGGGAGATTTGAACGCCTGTTTCTGTACACGAGTTTGTCTTCGTGTGCATGGAAGTGTATGTTTGTATATGTGTGTCTGTGTCTGTTTGTGATGGACTATATTGGCTGGTCGGTCCCCTTACCACACATCTAAGTGTCTTATGATAAGTGTAAAGTGTGTTCCTCTCATGTAAACTCCCTCCTCTTCCCCACTTGTTAAGTAGCTGGGGGGGGGGGGGCGAACGCTGGGAGTTGGTTCGTCAAATATTCCGTTCGTTGTGTTGGCCAAAGACGGAAACATGATTGTCGACTCCAGCCACCAAATCCAAGTTGCAGTTTATGAATAAAACAATTTGGTAATGTTGTTAGGCCGGAGAGCGCCTCTCTCTCTCTCTCTCTCTCTCTCTCTCTCTCTCTCTCTCTCTCTCTTGTTTACAAAGACGTGAGAGAATATCGGAAATCTGTTGTGGCCTCACGAGAACAGAAATTCTCAAACTATTTGTGTGGATAAATTCTCTCTCTCTCTCTCTCTCTCTCTCTCTCTCTCTCTCTCTCTCTCTCTCTCTCTCTCTCTCTCTCTCTCTCCTGCTGGAGTTCTAATCAGCCTCCACAGTATTACCCAAACTGGATTATAAAGACTTTGTCGTTAATTTAAACGACTGTAGAGGCGGGAGTCCCACACTTACTAATTGGACGGAAAGACCTTATTAAAGTCCAGCTTCTCGTGTGATAAAGACGGTAACTAAGTTATTGACCGGCTGGTGACCTCAGCCGTGACCTTTGACCCTCCTGCATAACGGTACGACCCTTAGACATTGACCTGATCTTGGATGTCGCTCCCAAGGGTCGTGACTTTATACTTAAGGGTCGTACCGTCATGCTCAAGGGTCGTACCGTCATGCTCAAGGGTCGTACCGTCGTGTTCAAGGATCGTACCGTCATACTCAAGGGTCGTACCGTCGTGCTCAAGGGTCGTACCGTCGTGCTCAAGTGTCGTACCGTCATACTCAAGGGTCGTACCGTCGTGCTCAAGGGTCGTACCGTCGTGTTCAAGGATCGTACCGTCATACTCAAGGGTCGTACCGTCGTGTTCAAGGATCGTACCGTCATACTCAAGGGTCGTACCGTCGTGCTCAAGGGTCGTACCGTCATACTCAAGGGTCGTACCGTCGTGCTCAAGGGTCGTACCGTCGTGTTCAAGGATCGTACCGTCATACTCAAGGGTCGTACCGTCGTGTTCAAGGATCGTACCGTCATACTCAAGGGTCGTACCGTCATGCTCAAGGGTCGTAACATCGTGCTCAAGGTTCGTACTGTCGTGCTCAAGGGTCGTACCGTCGTGCTCAAGGGTCGTACCGTCATGCTCAAGGGTCGTACAGTCATACTCAAGGGTCGTATCGTCAAGGGTCGTACCGTCCTACTCAAGGGTCGTACCGTCATACTCAAGTGTCGTACCGTCGTGTTCAAGGATCATACCGTCATACTCAAGGGTCGTACCGTCGTGATCAAGGGTCGTACCGTCATACTCAAGGGTCGTACCGTCGTGTTCAAGGATCGTACCGTCATACTCAAGGGTCGTACCGTCGTGTTCAAGGATCGTACCGTCATACTCAAGGGTCGTACCGTCGTGCTCAAGGGTCGTACCGTCATACTCAAGGGTCGTACCGTCGTGCTCAAGGGTCGTACCGTCGTACTCAAGGGTCGTACCGTCGTACTCAAGGGTCGTACCGTCGTACTCAAGGTCGTACCGTCGTGCTCAAGGGTCGTACCGTCGTGCTCAAGGGTCGTACCGTCGTACTCAAGGGTCGTACCATTATAACAAAATCATTGAAGAACATGTTACACCAGAGTCAAATGCCTTTAAGAAAGTTCTTCCCAGACTACATACGAGTTAAGTAAACCTTTACTCCATTTCCTGGTAATGAATATAAGTAATTTATCCCAGACATTATACTCGCTGCTCTCACTCATTAAGCTCCCTTAGCCAAGAGGAATTGGCCTCGCTAAATATCTCATAATTGGGATTTACACTTGGGACTAATGACCTTAGACAACAAGGCTTAATGAGGTTATTTAATTAATGAGAGTGAGTATCTCATCCAAATGTTTCCTAACCTTTTCACGTTTTCTTTCTAATAATCTTTAGTATTATTTATGGTTTTACGTGTTAATGAACTGGGTTCAGTATTCAGTAAAGATACGATGCATGTTCTACTGCTCTGTTCTAAGTTCTCGAGCGCCGAAAGTGAACATCTTAACATCTGTTCTTCATGAAGATCATAACAGCTGTTCTTCACGAAGATCATAATATCTGTTCTTCATGAAGATCTTAACATCTGTTCTTCATGAAAATATCAATATTTGTTCCTCATGAAAATCGTAACATCTGTTCTTCAAGAAGATTAACTTAACATCTGTTCTTCACGAAGATTAACTTAACATCTGTTCTTCACGAAGATCATAACATCTGTTCTTCACGAACATGTGGTCGGCAGTCGCATCTGTGATATCTTGATTACCTTCATTTCATTCAAGATGGAAGGATTACCTTCATTTCATTCAAGATGGAAGGATTACCTTCATTTCATTCAAGATGGAAGGATTACCTTCATTTCATTCAAGATGGAAGATTTACCTTCATTTCATTCAAGATTGAAGGATTACCTTCATTTCATTCAAGATGGAAGGATTACCTTCATTTCATTCAAGAATGAAGGAAATCATCATTTTTCCTTCAGGATTTGGAAGTCATTTTTCTCAGCAAACTTCAGCCAAGATCTTCCATTAAGATGTCATCATTTTATCTTCATAATATCTTGTAATAATCCAAAGTAAATGAAGTAAAATATATAAAAGATGATGGATGATAATGCAGTAAAACTGGATAAAGGAAAGCAGTTTAGACTCCGGATAAACAAGCAGTTTAGACTCCGGATAAACAAGCAGTTTAGACTCTGGATAAACAAGCAGTTTAGACTCCGGATAAACAAGCAGTTTAGACTCCGGATAAACAAGCAGTACCTATAGAGACACAAGGGGGGGGGGGGGTTATGTGTCTAGGTCGCAGGGTGACCTCCTCCCTTCTTCTCCTCCTCCTCCTCCTTCCTTGCTGGCTTTGACCCAGGTCGCAGGGTGACCTCCTCCTCCTCCTCCTTCCTTGCTGGCTTTGCCCCAACGTGGTGTGGTGTGCGAGCCTGGCTGCTGCACAATATGCTGTCTGTTGCCTCATTATCACGTTCACCGGAGCACAAGCGCCACCTCACGCTTCCTCAGGCCAACGAATACTGACGAAATGATACTGTGATGAATTTCATATCTGGAGGGCAAAGATGTGACCTGGGATGTGTGTGTGTGTGTGTGTGTGTGTGTGTGTGTGTGTGTGACTGAAGCGTTAAGATAAACTCACTGAGAAATGTGTTTTCTCTTTTTGATGAGGAAATGTAAGGTCTGGATTGGGTCCTGGGGCCACGGAAGGTGGGATATCTGCCATCATCTTCGTCGCTTGGGTTGTGAGGCTGAGGAAGAACGGAACAGATGAAAGTGTAAATATCGTCCAGTTCTTGAGATGAAAGGAAGCGTTGACTGTCATAGCGAACCAGTGGGTTAGTGAGTCGATACAGTGAAGCAGGAAGGTTTAAATCAGTTTTGGGTTAGTGAGTCGATACAGTGAAGCAGGAAGGTTCGAATCGGTTTTGGGTTAGTGAGTCGATACAGTGAAGCAGGATGGTTCGGATCGGTTTTGGGTTAGCGAGTCAATACAGTGAAGCAGGAAGGTTCGGTTCAGTTTTGGTTTAGTGCGTCGATACAGTGAATTAGGAAGGTTCGAATCAACTTTGGGTTAGCGAGTCAATACACCGAAGCAAGATGGTTCGAATCAGTTTTGGGTTATTGAGTCAATACAGTGAAGCAGGATGGTTCGAATCGGTTTTAGAATACGTGAATGAGACGTCTCACAGAAAACATAGAATGAGTGAGTGAGTGGTTGGTGGGCTGGCTGGATGAAAGCGCACTTGATTGCCTTCTTTCGTAGAAGAGATTTATATATATATATCTACAAAATCCCGGGGAAGGTACTGAAGCGAGGTGGATGAATGATACAGAAGGATTACAACTGCTTCATCAAGTTTCGTATCGGGACGACGGGGTTCAGCTTCCGCCTCCCGGGACCCCAGCCAACCGTCCAATTAGCGTCAGTCACCAGGTAAACCTACCATCATCCCCAGTCAGTCCCAGACGGGATATCGTCCCAGTGCTCGTAGAAAGATGATACGGGCGCCACACACACACACACACACACACACACATTTGCTGTCGATAATGGGATGTGTCTTCCCTTGTGGGAGTGGGATCCCAGGAGTGTAGTGGGTGAGGGAGGGAGTGAGGAAGGAAGGGAGGTGAGGGGGAGGCGGTGGTAGAAGGTAGGGAGGATAATAAGACAGGGAACCCAACCTGGACGAGGAAGGCAGGTTACCCGGGACCATATCATCATTATGCCAAGGACGGAGACGACCTGCCTGAGCCGTGCTGGAGGGAGGAGAGTGAGATGGACGAGGCACAGGACCAAGATAGCACGAAGAAAGGAAGGAAGGAAGGAAGGAAGGAGAGAAAGGAAGGAAGGAAGGAAGGAAGGAAGGAAGGAAGGAGAGAAGGAAGGGGAGAATGGAAGGAAGGAAGGAAGGAAGGAAGGAGAGAAGGAGAAAGATAATCTGGGAGAAAGAGAGAGAGAGAGAGGGAAGGGAGAAGGAGAGGAGGTTATTATAGTAACATACGTTCCACTGTCGCCACAAGAGGCACCAGGCCAAGATGGTGCCAGCCATATCTCTGGTCTAATGATCTTGGCTCATAACAATCTCTCACGTTTTCTTCTCCTTTCCAAGCCAGAGACTTAATTCCCTTTTACACACACACTTTACGCCTTCATAGAAAAAGGTATTCGTTATCCCACGACGTCCCTAAGGATCGCACCAGAGCAATGATACTGTGATGCCAAGCTACACAAAGACGTCACATAACCTAAAATCCATATATTCAGCCAACCGTAGCCTGCCCTAATCCCGCACAGTAATAGTGGCAATAGCTTCACTAACAAGAACTCTATAGAAAGGAGTTCTTAGAAGTGTTGTTCAATCCCTTCCCACACGACTTCCCATTACTTCCTGCAAATAACACAGTGAAAGTCCTTTGACAAAGACGACCCCACAAACAAATCACAACACCTTGATATCACAGGAGTATCCATAGGTTGCACAACTAGAACAACACGCGGAACACAATGTCTCGACGTCCATGAAAGTCCCCAGTCACTCTCTTAAGCCCACACAGACACGAATCCAGCCCTACAGTCACTTGGAATGGATAGCCATTCCCACTCAACAAACCACTATTTGCTCTAGGTATCACACAAGACACACGCATGTGACATTCACCCCTCACACTAATAACATTAACACAAAAGCAGCACACAAAGTAAATGCTCTCAGAACACAGCCTGGCATTCACTGGGTTAGAACAAGAAAATAAACCTCTCAACATCCTCTATATACAATTCATCTGCTCCACTCTAATGTACGCCTCACCTACCTTCTCTTTCACCCTCTTAAGAGCAAATACAACAAAGCTGAAAACTACAGAGAATTCCACACTCAGAAGAATCCCTGGCTGTCTAGCAATCACATACATTCGACACCAACTCAGTAGAACACAGATCCTCCCAATACAATCCGAAGTGAAAGTGTCCGGCATTCGATTCTATATACCCAAACCTATTCAGTGCTAGCCACCAATCAACCTTATGTAGATATAAAAGGCTTCACTCTGCCTTACACACGGACAAAAAGACATTCACACTCGAATAACTATCAAACGCTCACCACCTCATCTTGCCAATTCACTCTTGGACTCGACAGACATACACTCATGAGAAACGACACTCCCTAGACAAATACGAATCACACTTTCCCCCATCTACGCCCCGAACGTTACCCATCTTTTACAATACTGCAACTGCTGCTTCAGCATATCCCCAAAAACCCATCATGTCTACGATGCTACTCCCACAACGAAGGCACTGAGAGCTTGCTACCCATTTGCCCAGCACTCGCCACACATAGACACACACACACACATCACTACACTTCACGACCTACGACACCGACCAGTGGCCGTGGCCTGCTTACTGGGCGGTGCAGGCGACTCATAGAGAAAAGGAACTCCCGGAGGCAGAAAGTAAATATAGTAGATAAATACGAATAAATGTATATATATGTATATAGTGTGTGTGTGTGTGTGTGTGTGTGTGTGTGTGTGTGTGTGTGTGTGTGTATGTTTCCGTAAAAATCGTCTTGATTAAAGACGTTAACCCCCTTATGTCTTTCATTAGAAATGACCCTTATCACGTCGTAACGTTGCTTTATGGGCCTAACAGCCCACTGACGTTAATTTACCCTGACCCCTCAGCGTCTAAGCACTTAGCTCCACAATGTACTCGATCCTTATCTTTCTAATCTTATATCTTGAACCTCCCAGTCTTATCATTTGACCCTTAGACGTTTGTTTACCTGAATTGAACTGGCAAACCATTTGCGTTCATCACTTTGCCTTGTAGCTGCTTTTGGGGGGGGGGGGGGGGGTCGGGTCTGTCTGTCTTCTATATCCTCATTACGTCCATCTAACCACTCGTTCTGACGTCATTGGCCCTGGCGCGTGTCTATCTGGCCTGTGATTGGTCACGAGTGACGAGCTACACCGCTCGATCCCTCGTCTTCATCATCTTGTGAATTCGACGTCTTAAGTCTTCCCCTTTTTAAGTCTTGCGCTGATCTGACGAATGAGCCTCCTTAAACTAACTCTAACACTCTCTCTCTCTCTCTCTCTCTCTCTCTCTCTCTCTCTCTCCTTGAATCTAAAAATTTCTCCCCCCCCCTTTTTTCCCCCCTCCATTGTTACTCTCCACATCCCTTAACAGTCGTATAAACTTTGACCTGACTTCTAACCACCCACCCTAGATGTTCATTATTGATATGATACGCGTCACGAGACGCCTGGCGAGTGGGAGGAGGAGACGAGACGAGACGAGACGAGACGAGCAGGCAACGTAACAAGAAGTGTGTAAAGGGAGTAGACAAACTGACGTTAAGGGAGAAAATGCTATATCAACTACGTACAGATATTGTCTAGAAAGGAAACAGACGAAAGAAATGGCCCAACCCACCCCCATACACATGTATATACATACGTCCACACACGCAAATATACATACCTACACAGCTTTCCATGGTTTACCCCAGACGCTTCACATGTCTTGATTCAATCCACTGACAGCACGTCAACCCCGGTATACCACATCGCTCCAATTCACTCTATTCCTTGCCCTCCTTTCACCCTCCTGCATGTTCAGGCCCCGATCAGACAAAATCTTTTTCACTCCATCTTTCCACCTCCAATTTGGTCTCCCTCTTCTCCTCGTTCCCTTCACCTCCGACACATATATCCTCTTGGTCAATCTTTCCTCACTCATTCTCTCCATGTGCCCAAACCATTTCAAAACACCCTCTTCTGCTCTCTCAACCACGCTCTTTTTATTTCCACACATCTCTCTTACCCTTACGTTACTTACTCGATCAAACCACCTCACACCACACATTGTCCTCAAACATCTCATTTCCAGCACATCCATCCTCCTGCGCACAACTCTATCCATAGCCCACGCCTCGCAACTATACAACATTGTTGGAACCACTATTCCTTCAAACATACCCATTTTTGCTTTCCGAGATAATGTTCTCGACTTCCACACATTCTTCAAGGCTCCCAGAATTTTCGCCCCCTCCCCCACCCTATGATCCACTTCCGCTTCCATGGTTCCATCCGCTGCCAGATCCACTCCCAGATATCTAAAACACTTCACTTCCT
Organism: Panulirus ornatus; assembly: GCF_036320965.1. NCBI lineage: Eukaryota > Metazoa > Arthropoda > Malacostraca > Decapoda > Palinuridae > Panulirus > Panulirus ornatus. The sequence continues at coordinate 5,685,607 of NC_092267.1, read as the reverse complement.
CAGTTTTTCTCCATTCAAACTCACCTCCCAATTGACTTGACCCTCAACCCTACTGTACCTAATAACCTTGCTCTTATTCACATTTACTCTTAACTTTCTTCTTTCACACACTTTACCAAACTCAGTCACCAGCTTCTGCAGTTTCTCACATGAATCAGCCACCAGCGCTGTATCATCAGCGAACAACAACTGACTCACTTCCCAAGCTCTCTCATCCCCAACAGACTTCATACTTGCCCCTCTTTCCAAAACTCTTGCATTCACCTCCCTAACAACCCCATCCATAAACAAATTAAACAACCATGGAGACATCACACACATCTGCCGCAAACCTACATTCACTGAGAACCAATCACTTTCCTCTCTTCCTACACGTACACATGCCTGACATCCTCGATAAAAACTTTTCACTGCTTCTAGCAACTTGCCTCCCACACCATATATTCTTAATACCTTCCACAGAGCATCTCTATCAACTCTATCATATACCTTCTCCAGATCCATAAATGCTACATACAAATCCATTTGCTTTTCTAAGTATTTCTCACATACATTCTTCAAAGCAAAC
>NC_092267.1:5672539-5680039 GCF_036320965.1 Panulirus ornatus | reverse complement strand
GGCAACGCTAACGGCTAGGCTATGATCGCCCGTGATAGGGAAATGACTATTCGATTACTAGTAATCGAATGCCCTTCGTCTCACATCCATGAGCAACGGAGTTCGAACCCTGGCTGCTGGAGGGTATTCTGTGAATTTGTGTGTGTGTGTGTGTGTGTGTGTGTGTGTGTGTGGTAACCACCTATGCTAACAAGGTGAACACGTAACCAGGTTGTTAAGTGCGGGCGTCCCTCAGGTCCGGTGTATGAGTGATGAGACCTTATGTATGTACAAGGCTTGACAGACGTGGACCCCGAGGGAGTGTGTTGACGGGAACATCTGTTTATTAACTTGTGGCCGGCCAGAGGGTCGGGACGAGTGGCACTTGAATAAGGCAGTGGGACTTGAGGTGGAGGTGGAGGTGGAGGAGGTTAGCAGCTCCCTCCTGCCCCCAGCTCCCCTTGAGTGTCTGTACTGTGGCCTTTAACCCAACAACTCGCCCTAGAGTGACTACTGTGTGGCGCCTCTTGAGCAACAAGTGGTGAGGATTGTGATCAAAAGACTGGAGGAGGAGGAGGAGGAAGAAGAAGGAAGAAGAAAGAGGAGGAGGAGGAGGAGGAGAAAGGAAGAGGAGGAAGAGAAGGAGGAGAAGGAGGGGAAAGAAGAAGAAGGAAGAGGAGGAGGAGGAGAAAGAAGAAGGAAGAGGAGGAGTAGGAGGAGAAAGAAGAAGAAGGAAGAGGAGGAGGAGGAGGAGAAAGAAGGAAGAGGAGGAAGAGAAGGATAAGAGGGAGGGGGAAGGAAGGAGGAGGAGGAGGAGTCATTGGTCGTTGTGGTGGAAGACTTAAGCCAACAGAGGACAAGATTGAGTGACAAGAGATTCAGCAACGAGACCTATGACTGACCTTGTGTGTCTTGTCCTCATTTCACTGACCCTTGTGTGTGTCTTTTGCCCTAATTTCACTGACCCCTATGTGTCTTGTCCTCATTTCACAGACCCTTGTGTGTGTCTTGTCCTCATTTCACAGACCCTTGTGTGTGTCTTGTCCTCATTTCACAGACCCTTGTGTGTGTCTTGTCCTCATTTCACAGACCCTTGTGTGTGTCTTGTCCTCATTTCACAGACCCTTGTGTGTGTCTTGTCCTCATTTCACAGACCCTTGTGTGTGTCTTGTCCTCATTTCACTGACCCTTGTGTGTGTCTTGTCCTCATTTCACAGACCCTTGTGTGTGTCTTGTCCTCATTTCACTGACCCTTGTGTGTCTCTTGTCCTCATTTCACTGACCCTTGTGTGTCTCTTGTCCTCATTTCACAGACCCTTGTGTGTCTCTTGTCCTCATTTCACTGACCCTTGTGTGTGTCTTGTCCTCATTTCCTCCATTTGACTCAAACGTGATCTTAAGTTCCTCTTGTAGCTAATGACCTCCTCCAACCTGGTTAAGGTCACACGTGGTCACAACTTGGTCAGCTGGTGATGTTAACTTATTAAGGTCACACGTGGACGGGTTAAGGTCACACGAGGTCACATCCTCGTCAGCTGTAGATAGGTTAGTGGAACTTATTATAACCCGTAAAGAAACATTAGGGATCATATAGCAAAATTGTACAATATGATCATTTACCATTTCAGCTTAAAATATCTAAACTCCATAATTTAATCACTTTTCGTTCCTCTATGTCTTAATCATGCATCTATTTTCCTCTGAACAGATGACCACCTGTATGAACAGGGATGTTCCCTGAACAAAGAACAAATGTTATTGTCAAGGGAAGTTACTCTGAGTAGAACATACACACACACACACACACTAACACAGTTGTTTACAATACAAGCCATGTCAGTCCTTTTGATTTTCTGGTGTTTTTTTGTTTACCTTCAGATTTACAATGTGAATAATAAATTAATTACCATCCGTTAGCTCGTGTCACAATATTACTGATGATTAGTGTGATGTTGGATATTATATATATATATATATATATATATATATATCTTTTTTTTTTTTTTTTGCCTTGTCGCTGTCTCCCGCGTTTGCGAGGTAGCGCAAGGAAACAGACGAAAGAAATGGCCCAACCCACCCCCATACACATGTATATACATACGTCCACACACGCAAATATACATACCTATACATCTCAATGTACACATATATATACACACACAGACACATACATATATACCCATGCACACAATTCACACTGTCTGCCTTTATTCATTCCCATCGCCACCTCGCCACACATGGAATAACATCCTCCTCCCCCCTCATGTGTGCGAGGTAGCACTAGGAAAAGACAACAAAGGCCCCATTAGTTCACACTCAGTCTCTAGCTGTCACGCAATAATGCCCGAAAGCACAGCTCCCTTTCCACATCCAGGCCCCACACAACTTTCCATGGTTTACCCCAGACGCTTCACATGCCCTGATTCGCTCCATTGACAGCACGTTGACCCCGGTATACCACATCGTTCCAACTCACTCTATTCCTTGCACGCCTTTCACCCTCCTGCATGTTCAGGCCCCGATCACTCAAAATCTTTTTCACTCCATCTTTCCACCTCCAATTTGGTCTCCCACTTCTCCTCGTTCCCTCCACCTCCGACTCATATATCCTCTTGGTCAATCTTTCCTCACTCATTCTCTCCATGTGACCAAACCATTTCAAAACACCCTCTTCTGCTCTCTCAACCACACTCTGTTTATTTCCACACATCTCTCTTACCCTTACATTACTTACATTGCTTATATATATACATAAATATGTGCATACGTGTGTGTGTTTATGTGTGTGTGTGTGCATGTGTGTGTGTGTGTGTGTGTGTGTGTGTGTGTATGTGTTTGTGTGTATGTGTGTGTGTGTGTGTATGTGTGTGTGTGTGTGTGTGTGTGTGTGTGTGTGTGTTGACACCAGCTCCAATGAATAAAACAAAAGTGATTAAAAATAAACTTGTTTGAAGTGCTCTTCATCAAGGATAACCCTACATCCATTTTTTACCCTTTGCTACCACACCACGGGGTCGTACCGTCGTGCCCAAGGGTCGTACCGTCGTGCTCAAGGGTCGTACCGTCGTGCTTATGGGTCGTAGCGTCGTCCTCAGGGGGTCGTACAGTCGTGCTCAAAGGTCGTCCCATCGTGCTCATGGGTCGTACCATCGTCCCCAGGGGTCGTACCGTCGTGCTCAAGATCGTACCATCGTCCCCAGGGGGTCGTACCGTCGTGCTCAGGGGGTCGTACCGTCGTGCTCAAGGGTCGTACCATCGTCCCCAGGGGGTCGTGCCGTCGTGCTCAGGGGGTCGTACCGTCGTGCTCAATGTCTTTCCACACGAATGCCTCGCCTCGTCAGTCTGACAATGTCTACCACACGAACCCCCACACGTCCGCTCCTCCCGTCGCTTCTTGCATATTTCCCTAGCCTCAGGGAGCGCTAGGGCCCCCTTCCCCCCCCAGAGAGAACACAGGTTTGACTGGCTGTTCACCAGAGAACACGGAAGGGGAAAAATAGAACGTAGCTTTTCGATGGCCAAATGGATGGAAATCCAAAGGTGTTTATATAATTATTTTTTTTTCTCGTTTTGCTTCTTAATCACTTCCTGTGTAGTATATGGATAGAGGGTTGGATGTGCTGTCTCGTCTGTAACACTGTGTTATGATTGGGTGCTGTCTCGTCTATAACACTGTGTTATGATTAGTGTTTCATTTTCCACAAGAAAAATGACACTTTTTTTCCCCCGTTGTACCACCAGTCCTTTTTGCCTGTACACTATCTACCTCCCACTGTGGTGCATTTAGAACCTCACTGTGGCACAACGACTTAACCACCTTGAACACAACGACTTAACCACCTTGAACACAACGACTTAACCACTTTGAACACAACGACTTAACCACTTTGAACACAACGACTTAACCACCTTGAACACAACGACTTAACCACCTTGAACACAACGACTCAACCACCTTGAACACAACGACTTAACCACCTTGAACACAACGACTTAACCACCTTGAACACAACGACTTAACCACCTTGAACACAACGACTGAACCACCTTGAACACAACGACTTAACCACCTTGAACACAACGACTGAACCACCTTGAACACAACGTCTTAACCACCTTGAACACAACGACTTAACCACCTTGAACACAACGACTTAACCACTTTGAACACAACGACTTAACCACCTTGAACACAACGACTGAACCACCTTGAACACAACGACTTAACCACCTTGAACACAACGACTGAACCACCTTGAACACAACGTCTTAACCACCTTGAACACAACGACTTAACCACCTTGAACACAACGACTTAACCACCTTGAACACAACGACTTAACCACCTTGAACACAACGACTGAACCACCTTGAACACAACGACTTAACCACCTTGAACACAACGACTGAACCACCTTGAACACAACGTCTTAACCACCTTGAACACAACGACTTAACCACCTTGAACACAACGACTTAACCACCTTGAACACAACGACTTAACCACCTTGAACACAACGACTGAACCACCTTGAACAAACGACTCAACCACCTTGAACACAACGACTTAACCACCTTGAACACAACGACTTAACCACCTTGAACACAACGACTTAACCACCTTGAACACAACGACTTAACCACCTTGAACACAACGACTTAACCACCTTGAACACAACGACTTAACCACCTTGAACACAACGACTTAACCACCTTGAACACAACGACTTAACCACCTTGAACACAACGACTTAACCACCTTGAACACAACGACTTAACCACCTTGAACACAACGACTTAACCACCTTGAACACAACGACTTAACCACCTTGAACACAACGACTTAACCACCTTGAACACAACGACTTAACCACCTTGAACACAACGACTTAACCACCTTGAACACAACGACTTAACCACCTTGAACACAACGACTTAACCACCTTGAACACAACGACTTAACCACCTTGAACACAACGACTTAACCACCTTGAACACAACGACTTAACCACCTTGAACACAACGACTTAACCACCTTGAACACAACGACTTAACCACCTTGAACACAACGACTTAACCACCTTGAACACAACGACTTAACCACCTTGAACACAACGACTTAACCACCTTGAACACATCGACTTAACCACCTTGAACACAACGACTTAACCACCTTGAACACAACGACTTAACCACCTTGAACACAACGACTTAACCACCTTGAACACAACGACTTAACCACCTTGAACACAACGACTTAACCACCTTGAACACAACGACTTAACCACCTTGAACACAACGACTTAACCACCTTGAACACAACGACTTAACCACCTTGAACACAACGACTTAACCACCTTGAACACAACGACTTAACCACCTTGAACACAACGACTTAACCACCTTGAACACAACGACTTAACCACCTTGAACACAACGACTTAACCACCTTGAACACAACGACTTAACCACCTTGAACACAACGACTTAACCACCTTGAACACAACGACTTAACCACCTTGAACACAACTACCTTGAACACAACGACTTAACCACCTTGAACACAACGACTTAACCACCTTGAACACAACGACTTAACCACCTTGAACACAACGACTTAACCACTTTGAACACAACGACTTAAGATCATTGGACTGAAGATCATTGTGAAGATACAGAGGTTGTGGCTGCTCGGCGTTATGACCCTTGTGTGGAATATTGACCCAAATGTGATGTGTCCTTTAATGGTGGTGATTGTGGTAGTGATGGGGCTGCCTTTAATGGTGGTGATTGTGGTAGTCACACCACAGCATACTATTCCCACTAATCACAGTAATTAACCTCATTACAGCACAACATCTCTAACGATTATAGTAATATAATTCCACCATCACACGGTAAATAATCGGCAATGAAAACAGAAACAAGTCCCATCAAATCATAGTATCAATTAGTCCCATCCAATTATAGTATCAATTAGTCCCATCTAATCATAGTATCAATTAGTCCCATCCAATTATAGTATCAATTAGTCCCATCCAATTATAGTATCAATTAATCCCATCCAATTATAGTATCAATTAGTCCCATCCAATCATAGGATCAATACTACACATACAATTAATCCCGTCATTCATATTATCCCTAATGACCACAATAATGAGCTTCGGAACTATGATATAATTACCTCATGATAATTACGTTTATATTTGCAGGGTATATCAATTACCTTCATCACAATATCATTACCTAGTTTGAGGTAATTAATCAGGCTCACCAAGATATGATATCCTGTTTTGAGTTCATTGTGCTCACCACAGCATAAAAGCCCTCACTGACCAGGGTCATTAGGGTCAATTTACAGCCTGCTGCTCTTACTGACCAAGTTAATCAACAGTTCTGTTAAACGAATCATTTCGTTTAAAAGTGACGTTACAGAACAAATTCTCCAGCGAGGTCATTCTTGCATAATTGAACGCTGTATTCAGTGCGGGATAACACAAGTGTAAACCCTCATTACGGTCCCATTTATTATATAATTAAGACACACTCGATCTCATATGGGACACAAGAGAGATTCAGTTTGGATCCAAGTCTGATCTCAAGTCTCTAATGAACTAGCAAATGAACCTCTGTTCTTCACCGTGTGGAAACACAGACGATAGGACTGAAAGTGAAACTGTGTCGGATGTTTGTATGTTTCATTCGTCGTATTGCATTCATGGAAGTGAAACAAAACTGGGCCAAATGTGTCTGTTTTTTCATTCATGGAAATGAAACAAACTGTGCCAAATGTGTGTGTGTGTGTGTGTGTGTGTGTGTGTGTGTGTTTATTGCATTCATGGAAGTGAAACAAACTGTGCCAAATGTGTGTGTGTGTGTGTGTGTGTGTGTGTGTGTGTTTATTGCATTCATGGAAGTGAAACAAACTGTGCCAAATGTGTGTGTGTGTGTGTGTGTTTATTGCATTCATGGAAGTGAAACAAACTGTGCCAAATGTGTGTGTGTGTGTGTGTGTGTGTGTGTGTGTGTGTGTGTGTGTGTGTGTGTGTGTGTGTGTGTTTTGTTTGTTCGCCGAATTGCGAAACAGTGGAAAGGAAAAAGAAGAGCTTGTCAGTTTCAAAATGCGCCATTCCCCTTCCTCCTGTCCTAAGACCTAGGCTTTCCTACCACCCGGGTAAATCCTTTTGGAAATCCCCAACACTAGCGTCTAGGATTTCCGGGGGATTTTGTGTACAGGTTTTTGCAGGAGCGAGCAGAATCCTACAACGAATGCTAGATTCTTAACAAAGACTCACAGGTCTCGAACCGTGTGACTCCCTACTCGCTTAAGGGAGTTCGGAGCTTCGGGTCGTATTGACTCTTTAACACCCTGAGGGTTCGGGATCTCGAAGCATGGTGACGACCGTCCCATCATGTTCGAGGTCCTATGCTCAAGGTTCGAAGTCTCGAATTCAGTGACTCCTATTGGTTCAGGGTTCGAAGCCTCGGACTTTATTGACTCTCAACCCTGCCTCCCTG